>NW_026912121.1:0-300000 GCF_963662255.1 Cinclus cinclus
ATTGTGACATCATGTGGCCTAAAAGGGCATGGGATGCATTGTGACAGCACAGGGGTTAAGAGAAGCAAGAAACCATTGTGACCCAATGCAGGCTAACAATCTAATGATCCCTTGTGACAAAAATCGGCCTAAAAGGGCCCTGGGAGGAATTGTTACAGCACGGGGACCAATAGAAGCAAGGATCTATTATGCCACCATGGAGGCCAAGAATCAAATAATTCATTGTGGCATCATGTGGCCTAAAAGGGCATGGGATGCATTGTGACAGCACAGGGGTTAAGAGAAGCAAGGATCCATTGTGACCCAATGGAGGCTAATAATCCCAGGATCCCATTTGACACCAGGGGTCGCAAAAGGACCACGGATGAACTCTGACAGCAAGGGGACCTATAGAACAAGGAACCATTATGACACCATGAAGGCCAAGTATCAAATGGTTCATTGTGACATCAAGTGGCCTAAAAGGGCTTGGAATGCATTGTGACACCACAGAGGTTAAGAGAAGCAAGGATCCATTGTGACCCAATGCAGGCTAACAATCTAATGATCCCTTTTGACACCAATGGGCCTAAAAGGGGCAGGGATGTATTGTGAAAGCATGGGGCCCAATGAAAACCTGGTACAATTACGCCACCATGGAGGCCAAGAATCAAATGATTCATTGTGACATCATGTGGCCTAAAAGGGCATGGGATGCATTGTGACAGCACAGGGGTTAAGAGAAGCAAGGATCCAGTGTGACCCAATGGAGGCTAATAATCCCAGGATCCCATGTGACACCAGGGGGCGTAAAAGGGCCAGGGATGAATTGTGACAGCATGGGGCCCAATAGAAACAAGGAACCATTATGACACCATGGAGGCCAAGAATCAAATGATTCATTGTGACATCAAGTGGCCTAAAAGGGCATGGGATGCATTGTGACACCACAGAGGTTAAGAGAAGCAAGGAACCATTGTGACCCAATGCAGGCTAACAATCTAATGATCCCTTGTGACACCAATGGGCCTAAAAGGGCCAGGGATGAATTGTTACAGCATGGGGACCAATAGAAGCAAGGATCTATTATGCCACCATGGAGGTCAAGAATCAAATGATTCATTGTGACATCATGTGGCCTAAAAGGGCATGGGATGCATTGTGACAGCACAGGGGTTAAGAGAAGCAAGGATCCATTGTGACCCAATGCAGGCTAACAATCTAAGAATCCCTTTTGACACCAATGGGCCTATACGGGGCAGAAATGTATAGTGAAAGCATGGGACCCAATGAAAACCTGGTACAATTATGCCACCATGGAGGCCAAGAATCAAATGATTCATTGTGACATCATGTGGCCTAAAAGGGCATGGGATGCATTGTGACAGCACAGGGGTTAAGAGAAGCAAGGAACCATTGTGACCCAATGCAGGCTAACAATCTAAGAATCCCTTTTGACACCAGGGGGCGCAAAAGGACCACGGATGGACTGTGACAGCATGGGGACCTATAGAAGCAAGGAACCATTATGACACCATGAAGGCCAAGAATCAAATGGTTCATTGTGACATCAAGTGGCCTAAAAGGGCTTGGAATGCATTGTGACACCACAGAGGTTAAGAGAAGCAAGGAACCATTGTGACCCAATGCAGGCTAATAATCTATTGATCCCTTGTGGCACCAGGGGGTATAAAAAGGGCCAGGGATGGATTGTTCCAGCACGGGGACCAATAGAAGCAAGGATCTATTATGCCACCATGGAGGCCAAGAATCAAATGATTCATTGTGACATCAAGTGGCCTAAAAGGGCATGGGATGCATTGTGACAGCACAGGGGTTAAGAGAAGCAAGGATCCATTGTGACCCAATGGAGGCTAGTAATCCCAGGATCCCATTTGACACCAGGGGGCGTAAAAGGGCCAGGGACGAATTGTGACAGCATGGGGCCCAATAGAAACAAGGAACCATTATGCCACCATGGAGGCCAAGAATCAAATGATTCATTGTGACATCAAGTGGCCTAAAAGGGCATGGGATGCATTGTGACACCACAGAGGTTAAGAGAAGCAAGGAACCATTGTGACCCAATGCAGGCTAACAATCTAATGATCCCTTGTGACACCAATGGGCCTAAAAGGGCCCTGGGAGGAATTGTTACAGCACGGGGACAAATAGAAGCAAGGATCTCCTATGCCACCATGGAGGCCAAGAATCAAATAATTCATTGTGACATCAAGTGGCCTAAAAGGGCATGGGATGCATTGTGACAGCACAGGGGTTAAGAGAAGCAAGGAACCATTGTGACCCAATGCAGGCTAACAATCTAATGATCCCTTGTGACACCAATGGGCCTAAAAGGGGCAGGGATGAATTGTGAAAGCATGGGGCCCAAGTAAAACCTGGTACAATTATGCCACCATGGAGGCCAAGAATCAAATGATTCATTGTGACATCAAGTGGCCTAAAAGGGCATGGGATGCATTGTGACACCACAGAGGTTAAGAGAAGCAAGGAACCATTGTGACCCAATGCAGGCTAACAATCTAATGATCCCTTGTGACAAAAATGGGCCTAAAAGGGCCAGGGATGAATTGTTACAGCACGGGGACCAATAGAAGCAAGGATCTATAATGCCACCATGGAGGCCAAGAATCAAATAATTCATTGTGGCATCATGTGGCCTAAAAGGGCATGGGATGCATTGTGACAGCACAGGGGTTAAGAGAAGCAAGGATCCATTGTGACCCAATGGAGGCTAATAATCCCAGGATCCCATTTTACACCAGGGGTCGCAAAAGGACCACGGCTGAACTCCGACAGCAAGGGGACCTATAGAACAAGGAACCATTATGACACCATGAAGGCCAAGAATCAAATGGTTCATTGTGACATCAAGTGGCCTAAAAGGGCATGGGATGCATTGTGACACCACAGAGGTTAAGAGAAGCAAGGATCCATTGCGATCCAATGCAGGCTAACAATCTAATGATCCCTTGTGACACCAATGGGCCTAAAAGGGCCAGGGATGAATTGTTGCAGCACGGGGACCAATAGAAGCAAGGATCTATTATGCCACCATGGAGGCCAAGAATCAAATAATTCATTGTAACATCAAGTTGCCTAAAAGGGCATGGGATGCATTGTGACAGCACAGGGGTTAAGAGAAGCAAGGATCCATTGTGACCCAATGGAGGCTAATAATCCCAGGATCCCATTTGACACCAGGGGGCGTAAAAGGGCCAGGGATGAATTGTGACAGCATGGGGCCCAATAGAAACAAGGAACCATTATGACACCATGGAGGCCAAGAATCAAATGATTCATTGTGACATCAAGTGGCCTAAAAGGGCATGGGATGCATTGTGACAGCACAGGGGTTAAGAGAAGCAAGGATCCAGTGTGACCCAATGGAGGCTAATAATCCCAGGATACCATGTGACACCAGGGGGCGTAAAAGGGCCAGGGATGAATTGTGACAGCATGGGGCCCAATAGAAACAAGGAACCATTATGACACCATGGAGGCCAAGAATCAAATGATTCATTGTGACATCAAGTGGCCTAAAAGGGCATGGGATGCATTGTGACACCACAGAGGTTAAGAGAAGCAAGGAACCATTGTGACCCAATGCAGGCTAACAATCTAATGATCCCTTGTGACAAAAATGGGCCTAAAAGGGCCAGGGATGAATTGTTACAGCACGGGGACCAATAGAAGCAAGGATCTATAATGCCACCATGGAGGCCAAGAATCAAATAATTCATTGTGGCATCATGTGGCCTAAAAGGGCATGGGATGCATTGTGACAGCACAGGGGTTAAGAGAAGCAAGGATCCATTGTGACCCAATGCAGGCTAACAATCTAATGATCCCTTGTGACACCAATGGGCCTAAAAGGGGCAGGGATGGATTGTGAAAGCATGGGGCCCAAGTAAAACCTGGTACAATTATGACACCATGGAGGCCAAGAATCAAATGATTCATTGTGACATCAAGTGGCCTAAAAGGGCTTGGAATGCATTGTCACACCACAGAGGTTAAGAGAAGCAAGGATCCATTGTGACCCAATGCAGGCTAACAATCCAGTGATCCCTTGTGGCACCAGGGGGTATAAAAAGGGCCAGGGATGGATTGTCACAGCACGGGGACCAATAGAAGCAAGGATATATTATGCCATCGTGGAGGCCAAGAATCAAATGATTCATTGTGACATCAAGTGGCCTAAAAGGGCATGGGATGCATTGTAACAGCACAGGGGTTAAGAGAAGCAAGGATACATTGTGACCCAATGGAGGCTAATAATCCCAGGATCCCATTTGACACAAAGGGGCGTAAAAGGGCCAGGGATGAATTGTGACAGCATGGGGCCCAATAGAAACAAGGAACCATTATGACACCATGGAGGTCAAGAATCAAATGATTCATTGTGACATCATGTGGCCTAAAAGGGCATAAGATGCATTGTGACACCACAGGGGTTAAGAGAAGCAAGGAACCATTGTGACCCAATGCAGGCTAACAATCTAATGATCCCTTTTGACACCAATGGGCCTATACGGGGCAGAAATGTATTGTGAAAGCATGGGGCCCAATGAAAACCTGGTACAATTACGCCACCATGGAGGCCAAGAATCAAATGATTCATTGTGACATCATGTGGCCTAAAAGGGCATGGGATGCATTGTGACAGCACAGGGGTTAAGAGAAGCAAGGAACCATTGTGACCCAATGCAGGCTTACAATCTAATGATCCCTTGTGACAAAAATCGGCCTAAAAGGGCCCTGGGAGGAATTGTTACAGCACGGGGACCAATAGAAGCAAGGATCTATTATGCCACCATGGAGGCCAAGAATCAAATAATTCATTGTGGCATCATGTGGCCTAAAAGGGCATGGGATGCATTGTGACAGCACAGGGGTTAAGAGAAGCAAGGATCCATTGTGACCCAATGCAGGCTAATAATCCCAGGATCCCATTTTACACCAGGCGTCGCAAAAGGACCACGGATGAACTCTGACAGCAAGGGGACCTATAGAACAAGGAACCATTATGACACCATGAAGGCCAAGTATCAAATGGTTCATTGTGACATCAAGTGGCCTAAAAGGGCTTGGAATGCATTGTGACACCACAGAGGTTAAGAGAAGCAAGGATCCATTGTGACCCAATGCAGGCTAACAATCTAATGATCCCTTTTGACACCAATGGGCCTAAAAGGGGCAGGGATGTATTGTGAAAGCATGGGGCCCAATGAAAACCTGGTACAATTACGCCACCATGGAGGCCAAGAATCAAATGATTCATTGTGACATCATGTGGCCTAAAAGGGCATGGGATGCATTGTGACAGCACAGGGGTTAAGAGAAGCAAGGAACCATTGTGACTCAATGCAGGCTAACAATCTAATGATCCCTTGTGACACCAATGGGCCTAAAAGGGCCAGGGATGAATTGTTGCAGCACGGAGACCAATAGAAGCAAGGATCTATTATGCCACCATGGAGGCCAAGAATCAAATAATTCATTGAAACATCAAGTTGCCTAAAAGGGCATGGGATGCATTGTGACGCCTCAGGGGTTAAGAGAAGCAAGGATCCATTGTGACCCAATGGAGGCTAATAATCCCAGGATCCCATTTGACACCAGGGGGCGTAAAAGGTCCAGGGATGAATTGTGACAGCATGGGGCCCAATAGAAACAAGGAACCATTATGACACCATGGAGGCCAAGAATCAAATGATTCATTGTGACATCAAGTGGCCTAAAAGGGCATGGGATGCATTGTGACAGCACAGGGGTTAAGAGAAGCAAGGATCCAGTGTGACCCAATGGAGGCTAATAATCCCAGGATCCCATGTGACACCAGGGGGCGTAAAAGGGCCAGGGATGAATTGTGACAGCATGGGGCCCAATAGAAACAAGGAACCATTATGACACCATGGAGGCCAAGAATCAAATGATTCATTGTGACATCAAGTGGCCTAAAAGGGCATGGGATGCATTGTGACACCACAGAGGTTAAGAGAAGCAAGGAACCATTGTGACCCAATGCAGGCTAACAATCTAATGATCCCTTGTGACACCAATGGGCCTAAAAGGGCCAGGGATGAATTGTTACAGCATGGGGACCAATAGAAGCAAGGATCTATTATGCCACCATGGAGGTCAAGAATCAAATGATTCATTGTGACATCATGTGGCCTAAAAGGGCATGGGATGCATTGTGACAGCACAGGGGTTAAGAGAAGCAAGGATCCATTGTGACCCAATGCAGGCTAACAATCTAAGAATCCCTTTTGACACCAATGGGCCTATACGGGGCAGAAATTTATAGTGAAAGCATGGGACCCAATGAAAACCTGGTACAATTATGCCACCATGGAGGCCAAGAATCAAATGATTCATTGTGACATCATGTGGCCTAAAAGGGCATGGGATGCATTGTGACAGCACAGGGGTTAAGAGAAGCAAGGAACCATTGTGACCCAATGCAGGCTAACAATCTAAGAATCCCTTTTGACACCAGGGGGCGCAAAAGGACCACGGATGGACTGTGACAGCATGGGGACCTATAGAAGCAAGGAACCATTATGACACCATGAAGGCCAAGAATCAAATGGTTCATTGTGACATCAAGTGGCCTAAAAGGGCTTGGAATGCATTGTGACACCACAGAGGTTAAGAGAAGCAAGGAACCATTGTGACCCAATGCAGGCTAACAATCTATTGATCCCTTGTGGCACCAGGGGGTATAAAAAGGGCCAGGGATGGATTGTTCCAGCACGGGGACCAATAGAAGCAAGGATCTATTATGCCACCGTGGAGGCCAAGAATCAAATGATTCATTGTGACATCAAGTGGCCTAAAAGGGCATGGGATGCATTGTGACAGCACAGGGGTTAAGAGAAGCAAGGATCCATTGTGACCCAATGGAGGCTAATAATCCCAGGATCCCATTTGACACCAAGGGCTCGTAAAAGGGCCAGGGACGAATTGTGACAGCATGGGGCCCAATAGAAACAAGGAACCATTATGCCACCATGGAGGCCAAGAATCAAATGATTCATTGTGACATCAAGTGGCCTAAAAGGGCATGGGATGCATTGTGACACCACAGAGGTTAAGAGAAGCAAGGAACCATTGTGACCCAATGCAGGCTAACAATCTAATGATCCCTTGTGACACCAATGGGCCTAAAAGGGCCCTGGGAGGAATTGTTACAGCACGGGGACAAATAGAAGCAAGGATCTCCTATGCCACCATGGAGGCCAAGAATCAAATAATTCATTGTGACATCAAGTGGCCTAAAAGGGCATGGGATGCATTGTGACACCACAGGGGATAAGAGAAGCAAGGAACCATTGTGACCCAATGCAGGCTAACAATCAAATGATCCCTTGTGACACCAATGGGCCTAAAAGGGCCAGGGATGAATTGTGAAAGCATGGGGCCCAAGTAAAACCTGGTACAATTATGCCACCATGGAGGCCAAGAATCAAATGATTCATTGTGACATCAAGTGGCCTAAAAGGGCATGGGATGCATTGTGACAGCACAGGGGTTAAGAGAAGCAAGGATCCAGTGTGACCCAATGGAGGCTAATAATCCCAGGATCCCATGTGACACCAGGGGGCATAAAAGGGCCAGGGATGAATTGTGACAGCATGGGGCCCAATAGAAACAAGGAACCATTATGACACCATGAAGGCCAAGAATCAAATGGTTCATTGTGACATCAAGTGGCCTAAAAGGGCTTGGAATGCATTGTGACACCACAGAGGTTAAGAGAAGCAAGGAACCATTGTGACCCAATGCAGGCTAACAATCTATTGATCCCTTGTGGCACCAGGGGGTATAAAAAGGGCCAGGGATGGATTGTTCCAGCACGGGGACCAATAGAAGCAAGGATCTATTATGCCACCGTGGAGGCCAAGAATCAAATGATTCATTGTGACATCAAGTGACCTAAAAGGGCATGGGATGCATTGTGACAGCACAGGGGTTAAGAGAAGCAAGGATCCATTGTGACCCAATGGAGGCTAATAATCCCAGGATCCCATTTGACACCAAGGGCTCGTAAAAGGGCCAGGGACGAATTGTGACAGCATGGGGCCCAATAGAAACAAGGAACCATTATGCCACCATGGAGGCCAAGAATCAAATGATTCATTGTGACATCAAGTGGCCTAAAAGGGCATGGGATGCATTGTGACACCACAGAGGTTAAGAGAAGCAAGGAACCATTGTGACCCAATGCAGGCTAACAATCTAATGATCCCTTGTGACACCAATGGGCCTAAAAGGGCCCTGGGAGGAATTGTTACAGCACGGGGACAAATAGAAGCAAGGATCTCCTATGCCACCATGGAGGCCAAGAATCAAATAATTCATTGTGACATCAAGTGGCCTAAAAGGGCATGGGATGCATTGTGACACCACAGGGGATAAGAGAAGCAAGGAACCATTGTGACCCAATGCAGGCTAACAATCTAATGATCCCTTGTGACACCAATGGGCCTAAAAGGGGCAGGGATGAATTGTGAAAGCATGGGGCCCAAGTAAAACCTGGTACAATTATGACACCATGGAGGCCAAGAATCAAATGATTCATTGTGACATCAAGTGGCCTAAAAGGGCATGGGATGCATTGTGACACCACAGAGGTTAAGAGAAGCAAGGAACCATTGTGACCCAATGCAGGCTAACAATCTAATGATCCCTTGTGACAAAAATGGGCCTAAAAGGGCCCGGGATGAATTGTTACAGCACGGGGACCAATAGAAGCAAGGATCTATTATGCCACCATGGAGGCCAAGAATCAAATAATTCATTGTGGCATCATGTGGCCTAAAAGGGCATGGGATGCATTGTGACAGCACAGGGGTTAAGAGAAGCAAGGATCCATTGTGACCCAATGGAGGCTAATAATCCCAGGATCCCATTTTACACCAGGGGTCGCAAAAGGACCACGGATGAACTCTGACAGCAAGGGGACCTATAGAACAAGGAACCATTATGACACCATGAAGGCCAAGAATCAAATGATTCATTGTGACATCAAGTGGCCTAAAAGGGCATGGGATGCATTGTGACACCACAGAGGTTAAGAGAAGCAAGGATCCATTGCGACCCAATGCAGGCTAACAATCTAATGATCCCTTGTGACACCAATGGGCCTAAAAGGGCCAGGGATGAATTGTTGCAGCACGGGGACAAATAGAAGCAAGGATCTCCTATGCCACCATGGAGGCCAAGAATCAAATAATTCATTGTAACATCAAGTTGCCTAAAAGGGCATGGGATGCATTGTGACGCCTCAGGGGTTAAGAGAAGCAAGGATCCATTGTGACCCAATGGAGGCTAATAATCCCAGGATCCCATTTGACACCAGGGGGCGTAAAAGGGCCAGGGATGAATTGTGACAGCATGGGGCCCAATAGAAACAAGGAACCATTATGACACCATGGAGGCCAAGAATCAAATGATTCATTGTGACATCAAGTGGCCTAAAAGGGCATGGGATGCATTGTGACAGCACAGGGGTTAAGAGAAGCAAGGATCCAGTGTGACCCAATGGAGGCTAATAATCCCAGGATCCCATGTGACACCAGGGGGCGTAAAAGGGCCAGGGATGAATTGTGACAGCATGGGGCCCAATAGAAACATGGAACCATTATGACACCATGGAGGCCAAGAATCAAATGATTCATTGTGACATCAAGTGGCCTAAAAGGGCATGGGATGCATTGTGACACCACAGAGGTTAAGAGAAGCAAGGAACCATTGTGACCCAATGCAGGCTAACAATCTAATGATCCCTTGTGACACCAATGGGCCTAAAAGGGCCAGGGATGAATTGTTACAGCATGGGGACCAATAGAAGCAAGGATCTATTATGCCACCATGGAGGTCAAGAATCAAATGATTCATTGTGACATCATGTGGCCTAAAAGGGCATGGGATGCATTGTGACAGCACAGGGGTTAAGAGAAGCAAGGATCCATTGTGACCCAATGCAGGCTAACAATCTAAGAATCCCTTTTGACACCAATGGGCCTATACGGGGCAGAAATGTATAGTGAAAGCATGGGACCCAATGAAAACCTGGTACAATTATGCCACCATGGAGGCCAAGAATCAAATGATTCATTGTGACATCATGTGGCCTAAAAGGGCATGGGATGCATTGTGACAGCACAGGGGTTAAGAGAAGCAAGGAACCATTGTGACCCAATGCAGGCTAACAATCTAAGAATCCCTTTTGACACCAGGGGGCGCAAAAGGACCACGGATGGACTGTGACAGCATGGGGACCTATAGAAGCAAGGAACCATTATGACACCATGAAGGCCAAGAATCAAATGGTTCATTGTGACATCAAGTGGCCTAAAAGGGCTTGGAATGCATTGTGACACCACAGAGGTTAAGAGAAGCAAGGAACCATTGTGACCCAATGCAGGCTAATAATCTATTGATCCCTTGTGGCACCAGGGGGTATAAAAAGGGCCAGGGATGGATTGTTCCAGCACGGGGACCAATAGAAGCAAGGATCTATTATGCCACCGTGGAGGCCAAGAATCAAATGATTCATTGTGACATCAAGTGGCCTAAATGGGCATGGGATGCATTGTGACAGCACAGGGGTTAAGAGAAGCAAGGATCCATTGTGACCCAATGGAGGCTAATAATCCCAGGATCCCATTTGACACCAGGGGGCGTAAAAGGGCCAGGGACGAATTGTGACAGCATGGGGCCCAATAGAAACAAGGAACCATTATGCCACCATGGAGGCCAAGAATCAAATGATTCATTGTGACATCAAGTGGCCTAAAAGGGCATGGGATGCATTGTGACACCACAGAGGTTAAGAGAAGCAAGGAACCATTGTGACCCAATGCAGGCTAACAATCTAATGATCCCTTGTGACACCAATGGGCCTAAAAGGGCCCTGGGAGGAATTGTTACAGCACGGGGACAAATAGAAGCAAGGATCTCCTATGCCACCATGGAGGCCAAGAATCAAATAATTCATTGTGACATCAAGTGGCCTAAAAGGGCATGGGATGCATTGTGACACCACAGGGGATAAGAGAAGCAAGGAACCATTGTGACCCAATGCAGGCTAACAATCTAATGATCCCTTGTGACACCAATGGGCCTAAAAGGGGCAGGGATGAATTGTGAAAGCATGGGGCCCAAGTAAAACCTGGTACAATTATGCCACCATGGAGGCCAAGAATCAAATGATTCATTGTGACATCAAGTGGCCTAAAAGGGCATGGGATGCATTGTGACACCACAGAGGTTAAGAGAAGCAAGGAACCATTGTGACCCAATGCAGGCTAACAATCTAATGATCCCTTGTGACAAAAATGGGCCTAAAAGGGCCAGGGATCTATTGTTACAGCACGGGGACCAATAGAAGCAAGGATCTATAATGCCACCATGGAGGCCAAGAATCAAATAATTCATTGTGGCATCATGTGGCCTAAAAGGGCATGGGATGCATTGTGACAGCACAGGGGTTAAGAGAAGCAAGGATCCATTGTGACCCAATGGAGGCTAATAATCCCAGGATCCCATTTTACACCAGGGGTCGCAAAAGGACCACGGATGAACTCTGACAGCAAGGGGACCTATAGAACAAGGAACCATTATGACACCATGAAGGCCAAGAATCAAATGGTTCATTGTGACATCAAGTGGCCTAAAAGGGCATGGGATGCATTGTGACACCACAGAGGTTAAGAGAAGCAAGGATCCATTGCGACCCAATGCAGGCTAACAATCTAATGATCCCTTGTGACACCAATGGGCCTAAAAGGGCCAGGGATGAATTGTTGCAGCACGGGGACCAATAGAAGCAAGGATCTATTATGCCACCATGGAGGCCAAGAATCAAATAATTCATTGTAACATCAAGTTGCCTAAAAGGGCATGGGATGCATTGTGACGCCTCAGGGGTTAAGAGAAGCAAGGATCCATTGTGACCCAATGGAGGCTAATAATCCCAGGATCCCATTTGACACCAGGGGGCGTAAAAGGGCCAGGGAGGAATTGTGACAGCATGGGGCCCAATAGAAACAAGGAACCATTATGACACCATGGAGGCCAAGAATCAAATGATTCATTGTGACATCAAGTGGCCTAAAAGGGCATGGGATGCATTGTGACAGCACAGGGGTTAAGAGAAGCAAGGATCCATTGTGACCCAATGCAGGCTAATAATCCCAGGATCCCATGTGACACCAGGGGGCGTAAAAGGGCCAGGGATGAATTGTGACAGCATGGGGCCCAATAGAAACAAGGAACCATTATGACACCATTGAGGCCAAGAATCAAATGATTCATTGTGACATCAAGTGGCCTAAAAGGGCATGGGATGCATTGTGACACCACAGAGGTTAAGAGAAGCAAGGAACCATTGTGACCCAATGCAGGCTAACAATCTAATGATCCCTTGTGACACCAATGGGCCTAAAAGGGCCAGGGATGAATTGTTACAGCATGGGGACCAATAGAAGCAAGGATCTATTATGCCACCATGGAGGTCAAGAATCAAATGATTCATTGTGACATCATGTGGCCTAAAAGGGCATGGGATGCATTGTGACAGCACAGGGGTTAAGAGAAGCAAGGATCCATTGTGACCCAATGCAGGCTAACAATCTAAGAATCCCTTTTGACACCAATGGGCCTATACGGGGCAGAAATGTATAGTGAAAGCATGGGACCCAATGAAAACCTGGTACAATTATGCCACCATGGAGGCCAAGAATCAAATGATTCATTGTGACATCATGTGGCCTAAAAGGGCATGGGATGCATTGTGACAGCACAGGGGTTAAGAGAAGCAAGGAACCATTATGACCCAATGCAGGCTAACAATCTAAGAATCCCTTTTGACACCAGGGGGCGCAAAAGGACCACGGATGGACTGTGACAGCATGGGGACCTATAGAAGCAAGGAACCATTATGACACCATGAAGGCCAAGAATCAAATGGTTCATTGTGACATCAAGTGGCCTAAAAGGGCTTGGAATGCATTGTGACACCACAGAGGTTAAGAGAAGCAAGGAACCATTGTGACCCAATGCAGGCTAACAATCTATTGATCCCTTGTGGCACCAGGGGGTATAAAAAGGGCCAGGGATGGATTGTTCCAGCACGGGGACCAATAGAAGCAAGGATCTATTATGCCACCGTGGAGGCCAAGAATCAAATGATTCATTGTGACATCAAGTGGCCTAAATGGGCATGGGATGCATTGTGACAGCACAGGGGTTAAGAGAAGCAAGGATCCATTGTGACCCAATGGAGGCTAATAATCCCAGGATCCCATTTGACACCAGGGGGCGTAAAAGGGCCAGGGACGAATTGTGACAGCATGGGGCCCAATAGAAACAAGGAACCATTATGCCACCATGGAGGCCAAGAATCAAATGATTCATTGTGACATCAAGTGGCCTAAAAGGGCATGGGATGCATTGTGACACCACAGAGGTTAAGAGAAGCAAGGAACCATTGTGACCCAATGCAGGCTAACAATCTAATGATCCCTTGTGACACCAATGGGCCTAAAAGGGCCCTGGGAGGAATTGTTACAGCACGGGGACAAATAGAAGCAAGGATCTCCTATGCCACCATGGAGGCCAAGAATCAAATAATTCATTGTGACATCAAGTGGCCTAAAAGGGCATGGGATGCATTGTGACACCACAGGGGATAAGAGAAGCAAGGAACCATTGTGACCCAATGCAGGCTAACAATCTAATGATCCCTTGTGACACCAATGGGCCTAAAAGGGGCAGGGATGAATTGTGAAAGCATGGGGCCCAAGTAAAACCTGGTACAATTATGCCACCATGGAGGCCAAGAATCAAATGATTCATTGTGACATCAAGTGGCCTAAAAGGGCATGGGATGCATTGTGACACCACAGAGGTTAAGAGAAGCAAGGAACCATTGTGACCCAATGCAGGCTAACAATCTAATGATCCCTTGTGACAAAAATGGGCCTAAAAGGGCCAGGGATCTATTGTTACAGCACGGGGACCAATAGAAGCAAGGATCTATAATGCCACCATGGAGGCCAAGAATCAAATAATTCATTGTGGCATCATGTGGCCTAAAAGGGCATGGGATGCATTGTGACAGCACAGGGGTTAAGAGAAGCAAGGATCCATTGTGACCCAATGGAGGCTAATAATCCCAGGATCCCATTTTACACCAGGGGTCGCAAAAGGACCACGGATGAACTCTGACAGCAAGGGGACCTATAGAACAAGGAACCATTATGACACCATGAAGGCCAAGAATCAAATGGTTCATTGTGACATCAAGTGGCCTAAAAGGGCATGGGATGCATTGTGACACCACAGAGGTTAAGAGAAGCAAGGATCCATTGCGACCCAATGCAGGCTAACAATCTAATGATCCCTTGTGACACCAATGGGCCTAAAAGGGCCAGGGATGAATTGTTGCAGCACGGGGACCAATAGAAGCAAGGATCTATTATGCCACCATGGAGGCCAAGAATCAAATAATTCATTGTAACATCAAGTTGCCTAAAAGGGCATGGGATGCATTGTGACGCCTCAGGGGTTAAGAGAAGCAAGGATCCATTGTGACCCAATGGAGGCTAATAATCCCAGGATCCCATTTGACACCAGGGGGCGTAAAAGGGCCAGGGAGGAATTGTGACAGCATGGGGCCCAATAGAAACAAGGAACCATTATGACACCATGGAGGCCAAGAATCAAATGATTCATTGTGACATCAAGTGGCCTAAAAGGGCATGGGATGCATTGTGACAGCACAGGGGTTAAGAGAAGCAAGGATCCAGTGTGACCCAATGGAGGCTAATAATCCCAGGATCCCATGTGACACCAGGGGGCGTAAAAGGGCCAGGGATGAATTGTGACAGCATGGGGCCCAATAGAAACAAGGAACCATTATGACACCATTGAGGCCAAGAATCAAATGATTCATTGTGACATCAAGTGGCCTAAAAGGGCATGGGATGCATTGTGACACCACAGAGGTTAAGAGAAGCAAGGAACCATTGTGACCCAATGCAGGCTAACAATCTAATGATCCCTTGTGACACCAATGGGCCTAAAAGGGCCAGGGATGAATTGTTACAGCATGGGGACCAATAGAAGCAAGGATCTATTATGCCACCATGGAGGTCAAGAATCAAATGATTCATTGTGACATCATGTGGCCTAAAAGGGCATGGGATGCATTGTGACAGCACAGGGGTTAAGAGAAGCAAGGATCCATTGTGACCCAATGCAGGCTAACAATCTAAGAATCCCTTTTGACACCAATGGGCCTATACGGGGCAGAAATGTATAGTGAAAGCATGGGACCCAATGAAAACCTGGTACAATTATGCCACCATGGAGGCCAAGAATCAAATGATTCATTGTGACATCATGTGGCCTAAAAGGGCATGGGATGCATTGTGACAGCACAGGGGTTAAGAGAAGCAAGGAACCATTATGACCCAATGCAGGCTAACAATCTAAGAATCCCTTTTGACACCAGGGGGCGCAAAAGGACCACGGATGGACTGTGACAGCATGGGGACCTATAGAAGCAAGGAACCATTATGACACCATGAAGGCCAAGAATCAAATGGTTCATTGTGACATCAAGTGGCCTAAAAGGGCTTGGAATGCATTGTGACACCACAGAGGTTAAGAGAAGCAAGGAACCATTGTGACCCAATGCAGGCTAACAATCTATTGATCCCTTGTGGCACCAGGGGGTATAAAAAGGGCCAGGGATGGATTGTTCCAGCACGGGGACCAATAGAAGCAAGGATCTATTATGCCACCGTGGAGGCCAAGAATCAAATGATTCATTGTGACATCAAGTGGCCTAAAAGGGCATGGGATGCATTGTGACAGCACAGGGGTTAAGCGAAGCAAGGATCCATTGTGACCCAATGCAGGCTAACAATCTAAGAATCCCTTTTGACACCAGGGGGTGGAAAAGGACCACGGATGAACTCTGACAGCATGGGGACCTATAGAAGCAAGGAACCATTATGACACCATGAAGGCCAAGAATCAAATGGTTCATTGTAAGACCAAGTGGCCTAAAAGGGCTTGGAATGCATTGTGACAGCACAGAGGTTAAGAGAAGCAAGGAACCATTGTGACCCAATGCAGGCTAACAATCTAATGATCCCTTGTGGCACCAGGGGGTATAAAAAGGGCCAGGGATGGATTGTTACAGCACGGGGACCAATAGAAGCAAGGATCTATTATGCCACCATGGAGGCCAAGAATCAAATGATTCATTGTGACATCAAGTGGCCTAAAAGGGCATGGGATGCATTGTGACAGCACAGGGGTTAAGAGAAGCAAGGATCCATTGTGACCCAATGCAGGCTAACAATCTAAGAATCCCTTTTGACACCAGGGGTAGCAAAAGGACCACGGATGAACTCTGACAGCATGGGGCCCAATAGAAACAAGGAACCATTATGACAGCATGGAGGCCAAGAATCAAATGATTCATTGTGACATCAAGTGGCCTAAAAGGGCATGGGATGCATTGTGACACCACAGAGGTTAAGAGAAGCAAGGATCCATTGCGACCCAATGGAGGCTAATAATCCCAGGATCCCATGTGACACCAGGGGGCGTAAAAGGGCCAGGGATGAATTGTGACAGCATGGGGCCCAATAGAAACAAGGAACCATTATGACACCATGGAGGCCAAGAATCAAATGATTCATTGTGACATCAAGTGGCCTAAAAGGGCATGGGATGCATTGTGACACCACAGAGGTTAAGAGAAGCAAGGAACCATTGTGACCCAATGCAGGCTAACAATCTAATGATCCCTTGTGACACCAATGGGCCTAAAAGGGCCCTGGGAGGAATTGTTACAGCACGGGGACAAATAGAAGCAAGGATCTCCTATGCCACCATGGAGGCCAAGAATCAAATAATTCATTGTGACATCAAGTGGCCTAAAAGGGCATGGGATGCATTGTGACACCACAGGGGATAAGAGAAGCAAGGAACCATTGTGACCCAATGCAGGCTAACAATCTAATGATCCCTTGTGACACCAATGGGCCTAAAAGGGGCAGGGATGAATTGTGAAAGCATGGGGCCCAAGTAAAACCTGGTACAATTATGCCACCATGGAGGCCAAGAATCAAATGATTCATTGTGACATCAAGTGGCCTAAAAGGGCATGGGATGCATTGTGACACCACAGAGGTTAAGAGAAGCAAGGAACCATTGTGACCCAATGCAGGCTAACAATCTAATGATCCCTTGTGACAAAAATGGGCCTAAAAGGGCCAGGGATCTATTGTTACAGCACGGGGACCAATAGAAGCAAGGATCTATAATGCCACCATGGAGGCCAAGAATCAAATAATTCATTGTGGCATCATGTGGCCTAAAAGGGCATGGGATGCATTGTGACAGCACAGGGGTTAAGAGAAGCAAGGATCCATTGTGACCCAATGGAGGCTAATAATCCCAGGATCCCATTTTACACCAGGGGTCGCAAAAGGACCACGGATGAACTCTGACAGCAAGGGGACCTATAGAACAAGGAACCATTATGACACCATGAAGGCCAAGAATCAAATGGTTCATTGTGACATCAAGTGGCCTAAAAGGGCATGGGATGCATTGTGACACCACAGAGGTTAAGAGAAGCAAGGATCCATTGCGACCCAATGCAGGCTAACAATCTAATGATCCCTTGTGACACCAATGGGCCTAAAAGGGCCAGGGATGAATTGTTGCAGCACGGGGACCAATAGAAGCAAGGATCTATTATGCCACCATGGAGGCCAAGAATCAAATAATTCATTGTAACATCAAGTTGCCTAAAAGGGCATGGGATGCATTGTGACGCCTCAGGGGTTAAGAGAAGCAAGGATCCATTGTGACCCAATGGAGGCTAATAATCCCAGGATCCCATTTGACACCAGGGGGCGTAAAAGGGCCAGGGAGGAATTGTGACAGCATGGGGCCCAATAGAAACAAGGAACCATTATGACACCATGGAGGCCAAGAATCAAATGATTCATTGTGACATCAAGTGGCCTAAAAGGGCATGGGATGCATTGTGACAGCACAGGGGTTAAGAGAAGCAAGGATCCAGTGTGACCCAATGGAGGCTAATAATCCCAGGATCCCATGTGACACCAGGGGGCGTAAAAGGGCCAGGGATGAATTGTGACAGCATGGGGCCCAATAGAAACAAGGAACCATTATGACACCATTGAGGCCAAGAATCAAATGATTCATTGTGACATCAAGTGGCCTAAAAGGGCATGGGATGCATTGTGACACCACAGAGGTTAAGAGAAGCAAGGAACCATTGTGACCCAATGCAGGCTAACAATCTAATGATCCCTTGTGACACCAATGGGCCTAAAAGGGCCAGGGATGAATTGTTACAGCATGGGGACCAATAGAAGCAAGGATCTATTATGCCACCATGGAGGTCAAGAATCAAATGATTCATTGTGACATCATGTGGCCTAAAAGGGCATGGGATGCATTGTGACAGCACAGGGGTTAAGAGAAGCAAGGATCCATTGTGACCCAATGCAGGCTAACAATCTAAGAATCCCTTTTGACACCAATGGGCCTATACGGGGCAGAAATGTATAGTGAAAGCATGGGACCCAATGAAAACCTGGTACAATTATGCCACCATGGAGGCCAAGAATCAAATGATTCATTGTGACATCATGTGGCCTAAAAGGGCATGGGATGCATTGTGACAGCACAGGGGTTAAGAGAAGCAAGGAACCATTATGACCCAATGCAGGCTAACAATCTAAGAATCCCTTTTGACACCAGGGGGCGCAAAAGGACCACGGATGGACTGTGACAGCATGGGGACCTATAGAAGCAAGGAACCATTATGACACCATGAAGGCCAAGAATCAAATGGTTCATTGTGACATCAAGTGGCCTAAAAGGGCTTGGAATGCATTGTGACACCACAGAGGTTAAGAGAAGCAAGGAACCATTGTGACCCAATGCAGGCTAACAATCTATTGATCCCTTGTGGCACCAGGGGGTATAAAAAGGGCCAGGGATGGATTGTTCCAGCACGGGGACCAATAGAAGCAAGGATCTATTATGCCACCGTGGAGGCCAAGAATCAAATGATTCATTGTGACATCAAGTGGCCTAAAAGGGCATGGGATGCATTGTGACAGCACAGGGGTTAAGCGAAGCAAGGATCCATTGTGACCCAATGCAGGCTAACAATCTAAGAATCCCTTTTGACACCAGGGGGTGGAAAAGGACCACGGATGAACTCTGACAGCATGGGGACCTATAGAAGCAAGGAACCATTATGACACCATGAAGGCCAAGAATCAAATGGTTCATTGTAAGACCAAGTGGCCTAAAAGGGCTTGGAATGCATTGTGACAGCACAGAGGTTAAGAGAAGCAAGGAACCATTGTGACCCAATGCAGGCTAACAATCTAATGATCCCTTGTGGCACCAGGGGGTATAAAAAGGGCCAGGGATGGATTGTTACAGCACGGGGACCAATAGAAGCAAGGATCTATTATGCCACCATGGAGGCCAAGAATCAAATGATTCATTGTGACATCAAGTGGCCTAAAAGGGCATGGGATGCATTGTGACAGCACAGGGGTTAAGAGAAGCAAGGATCCATTGTGACCCAATGCAGGCTAACAATCTAAGAATCCCTTTTGACACCAGGGGTAGCAAAAGGACCACGGATGAACTCTGACAGCATGGGGCCCAATAGAAACAAGGAACCATTATGACAGCATGGAGGCCAAGAATCAAATGATTCATTGTGACATCAAGTGGCCTAAAAGGGCATGGGATGCATTGTGACACCACAGAGGTTAAGAGAAGCAAGGATCCATTGCGACCCAATGGAGGCTAATAATCCCAGGATCCCATGTGACACCAGGGGGCGTAAAAGGGCCAGGGATGAATTGTGACAGCATGGGGCCCAATAGAAACAAGGAACCATTATGACACCATGGAGGCCAAGAATCAAATGATTCATTGTGACATCAAGTGGCCTAAAAGGGCATGGGATGCATTGTGACACCACAGAGGTTAAGAGAAGCAAGGAACCATTGTGACCCAATGCAGGCTAACAATCTAATGATCCCTTGTGACACCAATGGGCCTAAAAGGGCCCTGGGAGGAATTGTTACAGCACGGGGACAAATAGAAGCAAGGATCTCCTATGCCACCATGGAGGCCAAGAATCAAATAATTCATTGTGACATCAAGTGGCCTAAAAGGGCATGGGATGCATTGTGACACCACAGGGGATAAGAGAAGCAAGGAACCATTGTGACCCAATGCAGGCTAACAATCTAATGATCCCTTGTGACACCAATGGGCCTAAAAGGGGCAGGGATGAATTGTGAAAGCATGGGGCCCAAGTAAAACCTGGTACAATTATGCCACCATGGAGGCCAAGAATCAAATGATTCATTGTGACATCAAGTGGCCTAAAAGGGCATGGGATGCATTGTGACACCACAGAGGTTAAGAGAAGCAAGGAACCATTGTGACCCAATGCAGGCTAACAATCTAATGATCCCTTGTGACAAAAATGGGCCTAAAAGGGCCAGGGATCTATTGTTACAGCACGGGGACCAATAGAAGCAAGGATCTATAATGCCACCATGGAGGCCAAGAATCAAATAATTCATTGTGGCATCATGTGGCCTAAAAGGGCATGGGATGCATTGTGACAGCACAGGGGTTAAGAGAAGCAAGGATCCATTGTGACCCAATGGAGGCTAATAATCCCAGGATCCCATTTTACACCAGGGGTCGCAAAAGGACCACGGATGAACTCTGACAGCAAGGGGACCTATAGAACAAGGAACCATTATGACACCATGAAGGCCAAGAATCAAATGGTTCATTGTGACATCAAGTGGCCTAAAAGGGCATGGGATGCATTGTGACACCACAGAGGTTAAGAGAAGCAAGGATCCATTGCGACCCAATGCAGGCTAACAATCTAATGATCCCTTGTGACACCAATGGGCCTAAAAGGGGCAGGGATGAATTGTGAAAGCATGGGGCCCAAGTAAAACCTGGTACAATTATGACACCATGGAGGCCAAGAATCAAATGATTCATTGTGACATCAAGTGGCCTAAAAGGGCTTGGAATGCATTGTCACACCACAGAGGTTAAGAGAAGCAAGGATCCATTGTGACCCAATGCAGGCTAACAATCCAGTGATCCCTTGTAGCACCAGGGGGTATAAAAAATGCCAGGGATGGATTGTCACAGCACGGGGACCAATAGAAGCAAGGATCTATTATGCCATCGTGGAGGCCAAGAATCAAATGATTCATTGTGACATCAAGTGGCCTAAAAGGGCATGGGATGCATTGTAACAGCACAGGGGTTAAGAGAAGCAAGGATCCATTGTGACCCAATGGAGGCTAATAATCCCAGGATCCCATTTGACACCAGGGGGCGTAAAAGGGCCAGGGATGAATTGTGACAGCATGGGGCCCAATAGAAACAAGGAACCATTATGACACCATGGAGGTCAAGAATCAAATGATTCATTGTGACATCATGTGGCCTAAAAGGGCATAAGATGCATTGTGACACCACAGGGGTTAAGAGAAGCAAGGATCCATTGTGACCCAATGCAGGCTAACAATCTAATGATCGCTTTTGACACCAATGGGCCTAAAAGGGGCAGAAATGTATTGTAAAAGCATGGGGCCAAATTAAAACCTGGTACAATTACGCCACCATGGAGGCCAAGAATCAAATGATTCATTGTAACACCAAGTGGCCTAAAAGGGCATGGGATGCATTGTGACACCACAGGGGTTAAGCGAAGCAAGGATCCATTGTGACCCAATGCAGGCTAACAATCTAAGAATCCCTTTTGACACCAGGGGGTGGAAAAGGACCACGGATGAACTCTGACAGCATGGGGACCTATAGAAGCAAGGAACCATTATGACACCATGAAGGCCAAGAATCAAATGGTTCATTGTAAGACCAAGTGGCCTAAAAGGGCTTGGAATGCATTGTGACAGCACAGAGGTTAAGAGAAGCAAGGAACCATTGTGACCCAATGCAGGCTAACAATCTAATGATCCCTTGTGGCACCAGGGGGTATAAAAAGGGCCAGGGATGGATTGTTACAGCACGGGGACCAATAGAAGCAAGGATCTATTATGCCACCATGGAGGCCAAGAATCAAATGATTCATTGTGACATCAAGTGGCCTAAAAGGGCATGGGATGCATTGTGACAGCACAGGGGTTAAGAGAAGCAAGGATCCATTGTGACCCAATGCAGGCTAACAATCTAAGAATCCCTTTTGACACCAGGGGTAGCAAAAGGACCACGGATGAACTCTGACAGCATGGGGCCCAATAGAAACAAGGAACCATTATGACAGCATGGAGGCCAAGAATCAAATGATTCATTGTGACATCAAGTGGCCTAAAAGGGCATGGGATGCATTGTGACACCACAGAGGTTAAGAGAAGCAAGGAACCATTGTGACCCAATGCAGGCTAACAATCTAATGATCCCTTGTGACACCAATGGGCCTAAAAGGGCCCTGGGAGGAATTGTTACAGCACGGGGACAAATAGAAGCAAGGATCTCCTATGCCACCATGGAGGCCAAGAATCAAATAATTCATTGTGACATCATGTGGCCTAAAAGGGCATGGGATGCATTGTGACAGCACAGGGGTTAAGAGAAGCAAGGATCCATTGTGACCCAATGGAGGCTAACAATCTAAGAATCCGTTTTGACACCAGGGGGCGCAAAAGGGCCACGGATGAACTCTGACAGCATGGGGACCTTTAGAAGCAGGGAACCATTATGACACCATGAAGGCCAAGAATCAAATGATTCATTGTGACATCAAGTGGCCTAAAAGGGCTTGGAATGCATTGTGACACCACAGAGGTTAAGAGAAGCAAGGAACCATTGTGACCCAATGCAGGCTAACAATCTAATGATCCCTTGTGGCTCCAGGGGGTATAAAAAGGGCCAGGGATGGATTGTTACAGCACGGGGACCAATAGAAGCAAGGATCTATTATGCCACGGTGGAGGCCAAGAATCAAATGATTCATTGTGACATCAAGTGGCCTAAAAGGGCATGGGATGCATTGTGACACCACAGGGGATAAGAGAAGCAAGGAACCATTGTGACCCAATGCAGGCTAACAATCTAATGATCCCTTGTGACACCAATGGGCCTAAAAGGGGCAGGGATGAATTGTGAAAGCATGGGGCCCAAGTAAAACCTGGTACAATTATGCCACCATGGAGGCCAAGAATCAAATGATTCATTGTGACATCAAGTGGCCTAAAAGGGCATGGGATGCATTGTGACACCACAGAGGTTAAGAGAAGCAAGGAACCATTGTGACCCAATGCAGGCTAACAATCTAATGATCCCTTGTGACAAAAATGGGCCTAAAAGGGCCAGGGATCTATTGTTACAGCACGGGGACCAATAGAAGCAAGGATCTATAATGCCACCATGGAGGCCAAGAATCAAATAATTCATTGTAACATCAAGTTGCCTAAAAGGGCATGGGATGCATTGTGACAGCACAGGGGTTAAGAGAAGCAAGGATCCATTGTGACCCAATGGAGGCTAATGATCCCAGGATCCCATTTGACACCAGGGGGCGTAAAAGGGCCAGGGATGAATTGTGACAGCATGGGGCCCAATAGAAACAAGGAACCATTATGACACCATGGAGGCCAAGAATCAAATGATTCATTGTGACATCAAGTGGCCGAAAAGGGCATGGGATGCATTGTGACACCACAGAGGTTAAGAGAAGCAAGGAACCATTGTGACCCAATGCAGGCTAACAATCTAATGATCCCTTGTGACACCAATGGGCCTAAAAGGGCCAGGGATGAATTGTTACAGCATGGGGACCAATAGAAGCAAGGATCTATTATGCCACCATGGAGGTCAAGAATCAAATGATTCATTGTGACATCATGTGGCCTAAAAGGGCATGGGATGCATTGTGACAGCACAGGGGTTAAGAGAAGCAAGGATCCATTGTGACCCAATGCAGGCTAACAATCGAAGAATCCCTTTTGACACCAATGGGCCTATACGGGGCAGAAATTTATAGTGAAAGCATGGGACCCAATGAAAACCTGGTACAATTATGCCACCATGGAGGCCAAGAATCAAATGATTCATTGTGACATCATGTGGCCTAAAAGGGCATGGGATGCATTGTGACAGCACAGGGGTTAAGAGAAGCAAGGAACCATTGTGACCCAATGCAGGCTAACAATCTAAGAATCCCTTTTGACACCAGGGGGCGCAAAAGGACCACGGATGGACTGTGACAGCATGGGGACCTATAGAAGCAAGGAACCATTATGACACCATGAAGGCCAAGAATCAAATGGTTCATTGTGACATCAAGTGGCCTAAAAGGGCTTGGAATGCATTGTGACACCACAGAGGTTAAGAGAAGCAAGGAACCATTGTGACCCAATGCAGGCTAACAATCTATTGATCCCTTGTGGCACCAGGGGGTATAAAAAGGGCCAGGGATGGATTGTTCCAGCACGGGGACCAATAGAAGCAAGGATCTATTATGCCACCGTGGAGGCCAAGAATCAAATGATTCATTGTGACATCAAGTGGCCTAAAAGGGCATGGGATGCATTGTGACAGCACAGGGGTTAAGAGAAGCAAGGATCCATTGTGACCCAATGGAGGCTAATAATCCCAGGATCCCATTTGACACCAAGGGCTCGTAAAAGGGCTAGGGACGAATTGTGACAGCATGGGGCCCAATAGAAACAAGGAACCATTATGCCACCATGGAGGCCAAGAATCAAATGATTCATTGTGACATCAAGTGGCCTAAAAGGGCATGGGATGCATTGTGACACCACAGAGGTTAAGAGAAGCAAGGAACCATTGTGACCCAATGCAGGCTAACAATCTAATGATCCCTTGTGACACCAATGGGCCTAAAAGGGCCCTGGGAGGAATTGTTACAGCACGGGGACAAATAGAAGCAAGGATCTCCTATGCCACCATGGAGGCCAAGAATCAAATAATTCATTGTGACATCAAGTGGCCTAAAAGGGCATGGGATGCATTGTGACACCACAGGGGATAAGAGAAGCAAGGAACCATTGTGACCCAATGCAGGCTAACAATCTAATGATCCCTTGTGACACCAATGGGCCTAAAAGGGCCAGGGATGAATTGTGAAAGCATGGGGCCCAAGTAAAACCTGGTACAATTATGCCACCATGGAGGCCAAGAATCAAATGATTCATTGTGACATCAAGTGGCCTAAAAGGGCATGGGATGCATTGTGACAGCACAGGGGTTAAGAGAAGCAAGGATCCAGTGTGACCCAATGGAGGCTAATAATCCCAGGATCCCATGTGACACCAGGGGGCATAAAAGGGCCAGGGATGAATTGTGACAGCATGGGGCCCAATAGAAACAAGGAACCATTATGACACCATGAAGGCCAAGAATCAAATGGTTCATTGTGACATCAAGTGGCCTAAAAGGGCTTGGAATGCATTGTGACACCACAGAGGTTAAGAGAAGCAAGGAACCATTGTGACCCAATGCAGGCTAACAATCTATTGATCCCTTGTGGCACCAGGGGGTATAAAAAGGGCCAGGGATGGATTGTTCCAGCACGGGGACCAATAGAAGCAAGGATCTATTATGCCACCGTGGAGGCCAAGAATCAAATGATTCATTGTGACATCAAGTGGCCTAAAAGGGCATGGGATGCATTGTGACAGCACAGGGGTTAAGAGAAGCAAGGATCCATTGTGACCCAATGGAGGCTAATAATCCCAGGATCCCATTTGACACCAAGGGCTCGTAAAAGGGCCAGGGACGAATTGTGACAGCATGGGGCCCAATAGAAACAAGGAACCATTATGCCACCATGGAGGCCAAGAATCAAATGATTCATTGTGACATCAAGTGGCCTAAAAGGGCATGGGATGCATTGTGACACCACAGAGGTTAAGAGAAGCAAGGAACCATTGTGACCCAATGCAGGCTAACAATCTAATGATCCCTTGTGACACCAATGGGCCTAAAAGGGCCCTGGGAGGAATTGTTACAGCACGGGGACAAATAGAAGCAAGGATCTCCTATGCCACCATGGAGGCCAAGAATCAAATAATTCATTGTGACATCAAGTGGCCTAAAAGGGCATGGGATGCATTGTGACACCACAGGGGATAAGAGAAGCAAGGAACCATTGTGACCCAATGCAGGCTAACAATCTAATGATCCCTTGTGACACCAATGGGCCTAAAAGGGGCAGGGATGAATTGTGAAAGCATGGGGCCCAAGTAAAACCTGGTACAATTATGCCACCATGGAGGCCAAGAATCAAATGATTCATTGTGACATCAAGTGGCCTAAAAGGGCATGGGATGCATTGTGACACCACAGAGGTTAAGAGAAGCAAGGAACCATTGTGACCCAATGCAGGCTAACAATCTAATGATCCCTTGTGACAAAAATGGGCCTAAAAGGGCCCGGGATGAATTGTTACAGCACGGGGACCAATAGAAGCAAGGATCTATTATGCCACCATGGAGGCCAAGAATCAAATAATTCATTGTGGCATCATGTGGCCTAAAAGGGCATGGGATGCATTGTGACAGCACAGGGGTTAAGAGAAGCAAGGATCCATTGTGACCCAATGGAGGCTAATAATCCCAGGATCCCATTTTACACCAGGGGTCGCAAAAGGACCACGGATGAACTCTGACAGCAAGGGGACCTATAGAACAAGGAACCATTATGACACCATGAAGGCCAAGAATCAAATGATTCATTGTGACATCAAGTGGCCTAAAAGGGCATGGGATGCATTGTGACACCACAGAGGTTAAGAGAAGCAAGGATCCATTGCGACCCAATGCAGGCTAACAATCTAATGATCCCTTGTGACACCAATGGGCCTAAAAGGGCCAGGGATGAATTGTTGCAGCACGGGGACAAATAGAAGCAAGGATCTCCTATGCCACCATGGAGGCCAAGAATCAAATAATTCATTGTAACATCAAGTTGCCTAAAAGGGCATGGGATGCATTGTGACGCCTCAGGGGTTAAGAGAAGCAAGGATCCATTGTGACCCAATGGAGGCTAATAATCCCAGGATCCCATTTGACACCAGGGGGCGTAAAAGGGCCAGGGATGAATTGTGACAGCATGGGGCCCAATAGAAACAAGGAACCATTATGACACCATGGAGGCCAAGAATCAAATGATTCATTGTGACATCAAGTGGCCTAAAAGGGCATGGGATGCATTGTGACAGCACAGGGGTTAAGAGAAGCAAGGATCCAGTGTGACCCAATGGAGGCTAATAATCCCAGGATCCCATGTGACACCAGGGGGCGTAAAAGGGCCAGGGATGAATTGTGACAGCATGGGGCCCAATAGAAACATGGAACCATTATGACACCATGGAGGCCAAGAATCAAATGATTCATTGTGACATCAAGTGGCCTAAAAGGGCATGGGATGCATTGTGACACCACAGAGGTTAAGAGAAGCAAGGAACCATTGTGACCCAATGCAGGCTAACAATCTAATGATCCCTTGTGACACCAATGGGCCTAAAAGGGCCAGGGATGAATTGTTACAGCATGGGGACCAATAGAAGCAAGGATCTATTATGCCACCATGGAGGTCAAGAATCAAATGATTCATTGTGACATCATGTGGCCTAAAAGGGCATGGGATGCATTGTGACAGCACAGGGGTTAAGAGAAGCAAGGATCCATTGTGACCCAATGCAGGCTAACAATCTAAGAATCCCTTTTGACACCAATGGGCCTATACGGGGCAGAAATGTATAGTGAAAGCATGGGACCCAATGAAAACCTGGTACAATTATGCCACCATGGAGGCCAAGAATCAAATGATTCATTGTGACATCATGTGGCCTAAAAGGGCATGGGATGCATTGTGACAGCACAGGGGTTAAGAGAAGCAAGGAACCATTGTGACCCAATGCAGGCTAACAATCTAAGAATCCCTTTTGACACCAGGGGGCGCAAAAGGACCACGGATGGACTGTGACAGCATGGGGACCTATAGAAGCAAGGAACCATTATGACACCATGAAGGCCAAGAATCAAATGGTTCATTGTGACATCAAGTGGCCTAAAAGGGCTTGGAATGCATTGTGACACCACAGAGGTTAAGAGAAGCAAGGAACCATTGTGACCCAATGCAGGCTAATAATCTATTGATCCCTTGTGGCACCAGGGGGTATAAAAAGGGCCAGGGATGGATTGTTCCAGCACGGGGACCAATAGAAGCAAGGATCTATTATGCCACCGTGGAGGCCAAGAATCAAATGATTCATTGTGACATCAAGTGGCCTAAATGGGCATGGGATGCATTGTGACAGCACAGGGGTTAAGAGAAGCAAGGATCCATTGTGACCCAATGGAGGCTAATAATCCCAGGATCCCATTTGACACCAGGGGGCGTAAAAGGGCCAGGGACGAATTGTGACAGCATGGGGCCCAATAGAAACAAGGAACCATTATGCCACCATGGAGGCCAAGAATCAAATGATTCATTGTGACATCAAGTGGCCTAAAAGGGCATGGGATGCATTGTGACACCACAGAGGTTAAGAGAAGCAAGGAACCATTGTGACCCAATGCAGGCTAACAATCTAATGATCCCTTGTGACACCAATGGGCCTAAAAGGGCCCTGGGAGGAATTGTTACAGCACGGGGACAAATAGAAGCAAGGATCTCCTATGCCACCATGGAGGCCAAGAATCAAATAATTCATTGTGACATCAAGTGGCCTAAAAGGGCATGGGATGCATTGTGACACCACAGGGGATAAGAGAAGCAAGGAACCATTGTGACCCAATGCAGGCTAACAATCTAATGATCCCTTGTGACACCAATGGGCCTAAAAGGGGCAGGGATGAATTGTGAAAGCATGGGGCCCAAGTAAAACCTGGTACAATTATGCCACCATGGAGGCCAAGAATCAAATGATTCATTGTGACATCAAGTGGCCTAAAAGGGCATGGGATGCATTGTGACACCACAGAGGTTAAGAGAAGCAAGGAACCATTGTGACCCAATGCAGGCTAACAATCTAATGATCCCTTGTGACAAAAATGGGCCTAAAAGGGCCAGGGATCTATTGTTACAGCACGGGGACCAATAGAAGCAAGGATCTATAATGCCACCATGGAGGCCAAGAATCAAATAATTCATTGTGGCATCATGTGGCCTAAAAGGGCATGGGATGCATTGTGAGAGCACAGGGGTTAAGAGAAGCAAGGATCCATTGTGACCCAATGGAGGCTAATAATCCCAGGATCCCATTTTACACCAGGGGTCGCAAAAGGACCACGGATGAACTCTGACAGCAAGGGGACCTATAGAACAAGGAACCATTATGACACCATGAAGGCCAAGAATCAAATGGTTCATTGTGACATCAAGTGGCCTAAAAGGGCATGGGATGCATTGTGACACCACAGAGGTTAAGAGAAGCAAGGATCCATTGCGACCCAATGCAGGCTAACAATCTAATGATCCCTTGTGACACCAATGGGCCTAAAAGGGGCAGGGATGAATTGTTGCAGCACGGGGACCAATAGAAGCAAGGATCTATTATGCCACCATGGAGGCCAAGAATCAAATAATTCATTGTAACATCAAGTTGCCTAAAAGGGCATGGGATGCATTGTGACGCCTCAGGGGTTAAGAGAAGCAAGGATCCATTGTGACCCAATGGAGGCTAATAATCCCAGGATCCCATTTGACACCAGGGGGCGTAAAAGGGCCAGGGAGGAATTGTGACAGCATGGGGCCCAATAGAAACAAGGAACCATTATGACACCATGGAGGCCAAGAATCAAATGATTCATTGTGACATCAAGTGGCCTAAAAGGGCATGGGATGCATTGTGACAGCACAGGGGTTAAGAGAAGCAAGGATCCAGTGTGACCCAATGGAGGCTAATAATCCCAGGATCCCATGTGACACCAGGGGGCGTAAAAGGGCCAGGGATGAATTGTGACAGCATGGGGCCCAATAGAAACAAGGAACCATTATGACACCATTGAGGCCAAGAATCAAATGATTCATTGTGACATCAAGTGGCCTAAAAGGGCATGGGATGCATTGTGACACCACAGAGGTTAAGAGAAGCAAGGAACCATTGTGACCCAATGCAGGCTAACAATCTAATGATCCCTTGTGACACCAATGGGCCTAAAAGGGCCAGGGATGAATTGTTACAGCATGGGGACCAATAGAAGCAAGGATCTATTATGCCACCATGGAGGTCAAGAATCAAATGATTCATTGTGACATCATGTGGCCTAAAAGGGCATGGGATGCATTGTGACAGCACAGGGGTTAAGAGAAGCAAGGATCCATTGTGACCCAATGCAGGCTAACAATCTAAGAATCCCTTTTGACACCAATGGGCCTATACGGGGCAGAAATGTATAGTGAAAGCATGGGACCCAATGAAAACCTGGTACAATTATGCCACCATGGAGGCCAAGAATCAAATGATTCATTGTGACATCATGTGGCCTAAAAGGGCATGGGATGCATTGTGACAGCACAGGGGTTAAGAGAAGCAAGGAACCATTATGACCCAATGCAGGCTAACAATCTAAGAATCCCTTTTGACACCAGGGGGCGCAAAAGGACCACGGATGGACTGTGACAGCATGGGGACCTATAGAAGCAAGGAACCATTATGACACCATGAAGGCCAAGAATCAAATGGTTCATTGTGACATCAAGTGGCCTAAAAGGGCTTGGAATGCATTGTGACACCACAGAGGTTAAGAGAAGCAAGGAACCATTGTGACCCAATGCAGGCTAACAATCTATTGATCCCTTGTGGCACCAGGGGGTATAAAAAGGGCCAGGGATGGATTGTTCCAGCACGGGGACCAATAGAAGCAAGGATCTATTATGCCACCGTGGAGGCCAAGAATCAAATGATTCATTGTGACATCAAGTGGCCTAAAAGGGCATGGGATGCATTGTGACAGCACAGGGGTTAAGCGAAGCAAGGATCCATTGTGACCCAATGCAGGCTAACAATCTAAGAATCCCTTTTGACACCAGGGGGTGGAAAAGGACCACGGATGAACTCTGACAGCATGGGGACCTATAGAAGCAAGGAACCATTATGACACCATGAAGGCCAAGAATCAAATGGTTCATTGTAAGACCAAGTGGCCTAAAAGGGCTTGGAATGCATTGTGACAGCACAGAGGTTAAGAGAAGCAAGGAACCATTGTGACCCAATGCAGGCTAACAATCTAATGATCCCTTGTGGCACCAGGGGGTATAAAAAGGGCCAGGGATGGATTGTTACAGCACGGGGACCAATAGAAGCAAGGATCTATTATGCCACCATGGAGGCCAAGAATCAAATGATTCATTGTGACATCAAGTGGCCTAAAAGGGCATGGGATGCATTGTGACAGCACAGGGGTTAAGAGAAGCAAGGATCCATTGTGACCCAATGCAGGCTAACAATCTAAGAATCCCTTTTGACACCAGGGGTAGCAAAAGGACCACGGATGAACTCTGACAGCATGGGGCCCAATAGAAACAAGGAACCATTATGACAGCATGGAGGCCAAGAATCAAATGATTCATTGTGACATCAAGTGGCCTAAAAGGGCATGGGATGCATTGTGACACCACAGAGGTTAAGAGAAGCAAGGATCCATTGCGACCCAATGGAGGCTAATAATCCCAGGATCCCATGTGACACCAGGGGGCGTAAAAGGGCCAGGGATGAATTGTGACAGCATGGGGCCCAATAGAAACAAGGAACCATTATGACACCATGGAGGCCAAGAATCAAATGATTCATTGTGACATCAAGTGGCCTAAAAGGGCATGGGATGCATTGTGACACCACAGAGGTTAAGAGAAGCAAGGAACCATTGTGACCCAATGCAGGCTAACAATCTAATGATCCCTTGTGACACCAATGGGCCTAAAAGGGCCCTGGGAGGAATTGTTACAGCACGGGGACAAATAGAAGCAAGGATCTCCTATGCCACCATGGAGGCCAAGAATCAAATAATTCATTGTGACATCAAGTGGCCTAAAAGGGCATGGGATGCATTGTGACACCACAGGGGATAAGAGAAGCAAGGAACCATTGTGACCCAATGCAGGCTAACAATCTAATGATCCCTTGTGACACCAATGGGCCTAAAAGGGGCAGGGATGAATTGTGAAAGCATGGGGCCCAAGTAAAACCTGGTACAATTATGCCACCATGGAGGCCAAGAATCAAATGATTCATTGTGACATCAAGTGGCCTAAAAGGGCATGGGATGCATTGTGACACCACAGAGGTTAAGAGAAGCAAGGAACCATTGTGACCCAATGCAGGCTAACAATCTAATGATCCCTTGTGACAAAAATGGGCCTAAAAGGGCCCGGGATGAATTGTTACAGCACGGGGACCAATAGAAGCAAGGATCTATTATGCCACCATGGAGGCCAAGAATCAAATAATTCATTGTGGCATCATGTGGCCTAAAAGGGCATGGGATGCATTGTGACAGCACAGGGGTTAAGAGAAGCAAGGATCCATTGTGACCCAATGGAGGCTAATAATCCCAGGATCCCATTTTACACCAGGGGTCGCAAAAGGACCACGGATGAACTCTGACAGCAAGGGGACCTATAGAACAAGGAACCATTATGACACCATGAAGGCCAAGAATCAAATGATTCATTGTGACATCAAGTGGCCTAAAAGGGCATGGGATGCATTGTGACACCACAGAGGTTAAGAGAAGCAAGGATCCATTGCGACCCAATGCAGGCTAACAATCTAATGATCCCTTGTGACACCAATGGGCCTAAAAGGGCCAGGGATGAATTGTTGCAGCACGGGGACAAATAGAAGCAAGGATCTCCTATGCCACCATGGAGGCCAAGAATCAAATAATTCATTGTAACATCAAGTTGCCTAAAAGGGCATGGGATGCATTGTGACGCCTCAGGGGTTAAGAGAAGCAAGGATCCATTGTGACCCAATGGAGGCTAATAATCCCAGGATCCCATTTGACACCAGGGGGCGTAAAAGGGCCAGGGATGAATTGTGACAGCATGGGGCCCAATAGAAACAAGGAACCATTATGACACCATGGAGGCCAAGAATCAAATGATTCATTGTGACATCAAGTGGCCTAAAAGGGCATGGGATGCATTGTGACAGCACAGGGGTTAAGAGAAGCAAGGATCCAGTGTGACCCAATGGAGGCTAATAATCCCAGGATCCCATGTGACACCAGGGGGCGTAAAAGGGCCAGGGATGAATTGTGACAGCATGGGGCCCAATAGAAACATGGAACCATTATGACACCATGGAGGCCAAGAATCAAATGATTCATTGTGACATCAAGTGGCCTAAAAGGGCATGGGATGCATTGTGACACCACAGAGGTTAAGAGAAGCAAGGAACCATTGTGACCCAATGCAGGCTAACAATCTAATGATCCCTTGTGACACCAATGGGCCTAAAAGGGCCAGGGATGAATTGTTACAGCATGGGGACCAATAGAAGCAAGGATCTATTATGCCACCATGGAGGTCAAGAATCAAATGATTCATTGTGACATCATGTGGCCTAAAAGGGCATGGGATGCATTGTGACAGCACAGGGGTTAAGAGAAGCAAGGATCCATTGTGACCCAATGCAGGCTAACAATCTAAGAATCCCTTTTGACACCAATGGGCCTATACGGGGCAGAAATGTATAGTGAAAGCATGGGACCCAATGAAAACCTGGTACAATTATGCCACCATGGAGGCCAAGAATCAAATGATTCATTGTGACATCATGTGGCCTAAAAGGGCATGGGATGCATTGTGACAGCACAGGGGTTAAGAGAAGCAAGGAACCATTATGACCCAATGCAGGCTAACAATCTAAGAATCCCTTTTGACACCAGGGGGCGCAAAAGGACCACGGATGGACTGTGACAGCATGGGGACCTATAGAAGCAAGGAACCATTATGACACCATGAAGGCCAAGAATCAAATGGTTCATTGTGACATCAAGTGGCCTAAAAGGGCTTGGAATGCATTGTGACACCACAGAGGTTAAGAGAAGCAAGGAACCATTGTGACCCAATGCAGGCTAACAATCTATTGATCCCTTGTGGCACCAGGGGGTATAAAAAGGGCCAGGGATGGATTGTTCCAGCACGGGGACCAATAGAAGCAAGGATCTATTATGCCACCGTGGAGGCCAAGAATCAAATGATTCATTGTGACATCAAGTGGCCTAAATGGGCATGGGATGCATTGTGACAGCACAGGGGTTAAGAGAAGCAAGGATCCATTGTGACCCAATGGAGGCTAATAATCCCAGGATCCCATTTGACACCAGGGGGCGTAAAAGGGCCAGGGACGAATTGTGACAGCATGGGGCCCAATAGAAACAAGGAACCATTATGCCACCATGGAGGCCAAGAATCAAATGATTCATTGTGACATCAAGTGGCCTAAAAGGGCATGGGATGCATTGTGACACCACAGAGGTTAAGAGAAGCAAGGAACCATTGTGACCCAATGCAGGCTAACAATCTAATGATCCCTTGTGACACCAATGGGCCTAAAAGGGCCCTGGGAGGAATTGTTACAGCACGGGGACAAATAGAAGCAAGGATCTCCTATGCCACCATGGAGGCCAAGAATCAAATAATTCATTGTGACATCAAGTGGCCTAAAAGGGCATGGGATGCATTGTGACACCACAGGGGATAAGAGAAGCAAGGAACCATTGTGACCCAATGCAGGCTAACAATCTAATGATCCCTTGTGACACCAATGGGCCTAAAAGGGGCAGGGATGAATTGTGAAAGCATGGGGCCCAAGTAAAACCTGGTACAATTATGCCACCATGGAGGCCAAGAATCAAATGATTCATTGTGACATCAAGTGGCCTAAAAGGGCATGGGATGCATTGTGACACCACAGAGGTTAAGAGAAGCAAGGAACCATTGTGACCCAATGCAGGCTAACAATCTAATGATCCCTTGTGACAAAAATGGGCCTAAAAGGGCCAGGGATCTATTGTTACAGCACGGGGACCAATAGAAGCAAGGATCTATAATGCCACCATGGAGGCCAAGAATCAAATAATTCATTGTGGCATCATGTGGCCTAAAAGGGCATGGGATGCATTGTGACAGCACAGGGGTTAAGAGAAGCAAGGATCCATTGTGACCCAATGGAGGCTAATAATCCCAGGATCCCATTTTACACCAGGGGTCGCAAAAGGACCACGGATGAACTCTGACAGCAAGGGGACCTATAGAACAAGGAACCATTATGACACCATGAAGGCCAAGAATCAAATGGTTCATTGTGACATCAAGTGGCCTAAAAGGGCATGGGATGCATTGTGACACCACAGAGGTTAAGAGAAGCAAGGATCCATTGCGACCCAATGCAGGCTAACAATCTAATGATCCCTTGTGACACCAATGGGCCTAAAAGGGCCAGGGATGAATTGTTGCAGCACGGGGACCAATAGAAGCAAGGATCTATTATGCCACCATGGAGGCCAAGAATCAAATAATTCATTGTAACATCAAGTTGCCTAAAAGGGCATGGGATGCATTGTGACGCCTCAGGGGTTAAGAGAAGCAAGGATCCATTGTGACCCAATGGAGGCTAATAATCCCAGGATCCCATTTGACACCAGGGGGCGTAAAAGGGCCAGGGAGGAATTGTGACAGCATGGGGCCCAATAGAAACAAGGAACCATTATGACACCATGGAGGCCAAGAATCAAATGATTCATTGTGACATCAAGTGGCCTAAAAGGGCATGGGATGCATTGTGACAGCACAGGGGTTAAGAGAAGCAAGGATCCAGTGTGACCCAATGGAGGCTAATAATCCCAGGATCCCATGTGACACCAGGGGGCGTAAAAGGGCCAGGGATGAATTGTGACAGCATGGGGCCCAATAGAAACAAGGAACCATTATGACACCATTGAGGCCAAGAATCAAATGATTCATTGTGACATCAAGTGGCCTAAAAGGGCATGGGATGCATTGTGACACCACAGAGGTTAAGAGAAGCAAGGAACCATTGTGACCCAATGCAGGCTAACAATCTAATGATCCCTTGTGACACCAATGGGCCTAAAAGGGCCAGGGATGAATTGTTACAGCATGGGGACCAATAGAAGCAAGGATCTATTATGCCACCATGGAGGTCAAGAATCAAATGATTCATTGTGACATCATGTGGCCTAAAAGGGCATGGGATGCATTGTGACAGCACAGGGGTTAAGAGAAGCAAGGATCCATTGTGACCCAATGCAGGCTAACAATCTAAGAATCCCTTTTGACACCAATGGGCCAGTACGGGGCAGAAATGTATAGTGAAAGCATGGGACCCAATGAAAACCTGGTACAATTATGCCACCATGGAGGCCAAGAATCAAATGATTCATTGTGACATCATGTGGCCTAAAAGGGCATGGGATGCATTGTGACAGCACAGGGGTTAAGAGAAGCAAGGAACCATTATGACCCAATGCAGGCTAACAATCTAAGAATCCCTTTTGACACCAGGGGGCGCAAAAGGACCACGGATGGACTGTGACAGCATGGGGACCTATAGAAGCAAGGAACCATTATGACACCATGAAGGCCAAGAATCAAATGGTTCATTGTGACATCAAGTGGCCTAAAAGGGCTTGGAATGCATTGTGACACCACAGAGGTTAAGAGAAGCAAGGAACCATTGTGACCCAATGCAGGCTAACAATCTATTGATCCCTTGTGGCACCAGGGGGTATAAAAAGGGCCAGGGATGGATTGTTCCAGCACGGGGACCAATAGAAGCAAGGATCTATTATGCCACCGTGGAGGCCAAGAATCAAATGATTCATTGTGACATCAAGTGGCCTAAAAGGGCATGGGATGCATTGTGACAGCACAGGGGTTAAGCGAAGCAAGGATCCATTGTGACCCAATGCAGGCTAACAATCTAAGAATCCCTTTTGACACCAGGGGGTGGAAAAGGACCACGGATGAACTCTGACAGCATGGGGACCTATAGAAGCAAGGAACCATTATGACACCATGAAGGCCAAGAATCAAATGGTTCATTGTAAGACCAAGTGGCCTAAAAGGGCTTGGAATGCATTGTGACAGCACAGAGGTTAAGAGAAGCAAGGAACCATTGTGACCCAATGCAGGCTAACAATCTAATGATCCCTTGTGGCACCAGGGGGTATAAAAAGGGCCAGGGATGGATTGTTACAGCACGGGGACCAATAGAAGCAAGGATCTATTATGCCACCATGGAGGCCAAGAATCAAATGATTCATTGTGACATCAAGTGGCCTAAAAGGGCATGGGATGCATTGTGACAGCACAGGGGTTAAGAGAAGCAAGGATCCATTGTGACCCAATGCAGGCTAACAATCTAAGAATCCCTTTTGACACCAGGGGTAGCAAAAGGACCACGGATGAACTCTGACAGCATGGGGCCCAATAGAAACAAGGAACCATTATGACAGCATGGAGGCCAAGAATCAAATGATTCATTGTGACATCAAGTGGCCTAAAAGGGCATGGGATGCATTGTGACACCACAGAGGTTAAGAGAAGCAAGGATCCATTGCGACCCAATGGAGGCTAATAATCCCAGGATCCCATGTGACACCAGGGGGCGTAAAAGGGCCAGGGATGAATTGTGACAGCATGGGGCCCAATAGAAACAAGGAACCATTATGACACCATGGAGGCCAAGAATCAAATGATTCATTGTGACATCAAGTGGCCTAAAAGGGCATGGGATGCATTGTGACACCACAGAGGTTAAGAGAAGCAAGGAACCATTGTGACCCAATGCAGGCTAACAATCTAATGATCCCTTGTGACACCAATGGGCCTAAAAGGGCCCTGGGAGGAATTGTTACAGCACGGGGACAAATAGAAGCAAGGATCTCCTATGCCACCATGGAGGCCAAGAATCAAATAATTCATTGTGACATCAAGTGGCCTAAAAGGGCATGGGATGCATTGTGACACCACAGGGGATAAGAGAAGCAAGGAACCATTGTGACCCAATGCAGGCTAACAATCTAATGATCCCTTGTGACACCAATGGGCCTAAAAGGGGCAGGGATGAATTGTGAAAGCATGGGGCCCAAGTAAAACCTGGTACAATTATGCCACCATGGAGGCCAAGAATCAAATGATTCATTGTGACATCAAGTGGCCTAAAAGGGCATGGGATGCATTGTGACACCACAGAGGTTAAGAGAAGCAAGGAACCATTGTGACCCAATGCAGGCTAACAATCTAATGATCCCTTGTGACAAAAATGGGCCTAAAAGGGCCAGGGATCTATTGTTACAGCACGGGGACCAATAGAAGCAAGGATCTATAATGCCACCATGGAGGCCAAGAATCAAATAATTCATTGTGGCATCATGTGGCCTAAAAGGGCATGGGATGCATTGTGACAGCACAGGGGTTAAGAGAAGCAAGGATCCATTGTGACCCAATGGAGGCTAATAATCCCAGGATCCCATTTTACACCAGGGGTCGCAAAAGGACCACGGATGAACTCTGACAGCAAGGGGACCTATAGAACAAGGAACCATTATGACACCATGAAGGCCAAGAATCAAATGGTTCATTGTGACATCAAGTGGCCTAAAAGGGCATGGGATGCATTGTGACACCACAGAGGTTAAGAGAAGCAAGGATCCATTGCGACCCAATGCAGGCTAACAATCTAATGATCCCTTGTGACACCAATGGGCCTAAAAGGGGCAGGGATGAATTGTGAAAGCATGGGGCCCAAGTAAAACCTGGTACAATTATGACACCATGGAGGCCAAGAATCAAATGATTCATTGTGACATCAAGTGGCCTAAAAGGGCTTGGAATGCATTGTCACACCACAGAGGTTAAGAGAAGCAAGGATCCATTGTGACCCAATGCAGGCTAACAATCCAGTGATCCCTTGTAGCACCAGGGGGTATAAAAAATGCCAGGGATGGATTGTCACAGCACGGGGACCAATAGAAGCAAGGATCTATTATGCCATCGTGGAGGCCAAGAATCAAATGATTCATTGTGACATCAAGTGGCCTAAAAGGGCATGGGATGCATTGTAACAGCACAGGGGTTAAGAGAAGCAAGGATCCATTGTGACCCAATGGAGGCTAATAATCCCAGGATCCCATTTGACACCAGGGGGCGTAAAAGGGCCAGGGATGAATTGTGACAGCATGGGGCCCAATAGAAACAAGGAACCATTATGACACCATGGAGGTCAAGAATCAAATGATTCATTGTGACATCATGTGGCCTAAAAGGGCATAAGATGCATTGTGACACCACAGGGGTTAAGAGAAGCAAGGATCCATTGTGACCCAATGCAGGCTAACAATCTAATGATCGCTTTTGACACCAATGGGCCTAAAAGGGGCAGAAATGTATTGTAAAAGCATGGGGCCAAATTAAAACCTGGTACAATTACGCCACCATGGAGGCCAAGAATCAAATGATTCATTGTAACACCAAGTGGCCTAAAAGGGCATGGGATGCATTGTGACACCACAGGGGTTAAGCGAAGCAAGGATCCATTGTGACCCAATGCAGGCTAACAATCTAAGAATCCCTTTTGACACCAGGGGGTGGAAAAGGACCACGGATGAACTCTGACAGCATGGGGACCTATAGAAGCAAGGAACCATTATGACACCATGAAGGCCAAGAATCAAATGGTTCATTGTAAGACCAAGTGGCCTAAAAGGGCTTGGAATGCATTGTGACAGCACAGAGGTTAAGAGAAGCAAGGAACCATTGTGACCCAATGCAGGCTAACAATCTAATGATCCCTTGTGGCACCAGGGGGTATAAAAAGGGCCAGGGATGGATTGTTACAGCACGGGGACCAATAGAAGCAAGGATCTATTATGCCACCATGGAGGCCAAGAATCAAATGATTCATTGTGACATCAAGTGGCCTAAAAGGGCATGGGATGCATTGTGACAGCACAGGGGTTAAGAGAAGCAAGGATCCATTGTGACCCAATGCAGGCTAACAATCTAAGAATCCCTTTTGACACCAGGGGTAGCAAAAGGACCACGGATGAACTCTGACAGCATGGGGCCCAATAGAAACAAGGAACCATTATGACAGCATGGAGGCCAAGAATCAAATGATTCATTGTGACATCAAGTGGCCTAAAAGGGCATGGGATGCATTGTGACACCACAGAGGTTAAGAGAAGCAAGGAACCATTGTGACCCAATGCAGGCTAACAATCTAATGATCCCTTGTGACACCAATGGGCCTAAAAGGGCCCTGGGAGGAATTGTTACAGCACGGGGACAAATAGAAGCAAGGATCTCCTATGCCACCATGGAGGCCAAGAATCAAATAATTCATTGTGACATCATGTGGCCTAAAAGGGCATGGGATGCATTGTGACAGCACAGGGGTTAAGAGAAGCAAGGATCCATTGTGACCCAATGGAGGCTAACAATCTAAGAATCCGTTTTGACACCAGGGGGCGCAAAAGGGCCACGGATGAACTCTGACAGCATGGGGACCTTTAGAAGCAGGGAACCATTATGACACCATGAAGGCCAAGAATCAAATGATTCATTGTGACATCAAGTGGCCTAAAAGGGCTTGGAATGCATTGTGACACCACAGAGGTTAAGAGAAGCAAGGAACCATTGTGACCCAATGCAGGCTAACAATCTAATGATCCCTTGTGGCTCCAGGGGGTATAAAAAGGGCCAGGGATGGATTGTTACAGCACGGGGACCAATAGAAGCAAGGATCTATTATGCCACGGTGGAGGCCAAGAATCAAATGATTCATTGTGACATCAAGTGGCCTAAAAGGGCATGGGATGCATTGTGACACCACAGGGGATAAGAGAAGCAAGGAACCATTGTGACCCAATGCAGGCTAACAATCTAATGATCCCTTGTGACACCAATGGGCCTAAAAGGGGCAGGGATGAATTGTGAAAGCATGGGGCCCAAGTAAAACCTGGTACAATTATGCCACCATGGAGGCCAAGAATCAAATGATTCATTGTGACATCAAGTGGCCTAAAAGGGCATGGGATGCATTGTGACACCACAGAGGTTAAGAGAAGCAAGGAACCATTGTGACCCAATGCAGGCTAACAATCTAATGATCCCTTGTGACAAAAATGGGCCTAAAAGGGCCAGGGATCTATTGTTACAGCACGGGGACCAATAGAAGCAAGGATCTATAATGCCACCATGGAGGCCAAGAATCAAATAATTCATTGTAACATCAAGTTGCCTAAAAGGGCATGGGATGCATTGTGACAGCACAGGGGTTAAGAGAAGCAAGGATCCATTGTGACCCAATGGAGGCTAATGATCCCAGGATCCCATTTGACACCAGGGGGCGTAAAAGGGCCAGGGATGAATTGTGACAGCATGGGGCCCAATAGAAACAAGGAACCATTATGACACCATGGAGGCCAAGAATCAAATGATTCATTGTGACATCAAGTGGCCGAAAAGGGCATGGGATGCATTGTGACACCACAGAGGTTAAGAGAAGCAAGGAACCATTGTGACCCAATGCAGGCTAACAATCTAATGATCCCTTGTGACACCAATGGGCCTAAAAGGGCCAGGGATGAATTGTTACAGCATGGGGACCAATAGAAGCAAGGATCTATTATGCCACCATGGAGGTCAAGAATCAAATGATTCATTGTGACATCATGTGGCCTAAAAGGGCATGGGATGCATTGTGACAGCACAGGGGTTAAGAGAAGCAAGGATCCATTGTGACCCAATGCAGGCTAACAATCGAAGAATCCCTTTTGACACCAATGGGCCTATACGGGGCAGAAATTTATAGTGAAAGCATGGGACCCAATGAAAACCTGGTACAATTATGCCACCATGGAGGCCAAGAATCAAATGATTCATTGTGACATCATGTGGCCTAAAAGGGCATGGGATGCATTGTGACAGCACAGGGGTTAAGAGAAGCAAGGAACCATTGTGACCCAATGCAGGCTAACAATCTAAGAATCCCTTTTGACACCAGGGGGCGCAAAAGGACCACGGATGGACTGTGACAGCATGGGGACCTATAGAAGCAAGGAACCATTATGACACCATGAAGGCCAAGAATCAAATGGTTCATTGTGACATCAAGTGGCCTAAAAGGGCTTGGAATGCATTGTGACACCACAGAGGTTAAGAGAAGCAAGGAACCATTGTGACCCAATGCAGGCTAACAATCTATTGATCCCTTGTGGCACCAGGGGGTATAAAAAGGGCCAGGGATGGATTGTTCCAGCACGGGGACCAATAGAAGCAAGGATCTATTATGCCACCGTGGAGGCCAAGAATCAAATGATTCATTGTGACATCAAGTGGCCTAAAAGGGCATGGGATGCATTGTGACAGCACAGGGGTTAAGAGAAGCAAGGATCCATTGTGACCCAATGGAGGCTAATAATCCCAGGATCCCATTTGACACCAAGGGCTCGTAAAAGGGCTAGGGACGAATTGTGACAGCATGGGGCCCAATAGAAACAAGGAACCATTATGCCACCATGGAGGCCAAGAATCAAATGATTCATTGTGACATCAAGTGGCCTAAAAGGGCATGGGATGCATTGTGACACCACAGAGGTTAAGAGAAGCAAGGAACCATTGTGACCCAATGCAGGCTAACAATCTAATGATCCCTTGTGACACCAATGGGCCTAAAAGGGCCCTGGGAGGAATTGTTACAGCACGGGGACAAATAGAAGCAAGGATCTCCTATGCCACCATGGAGGCCAAGAATCAAATAATTCATTGTGACATCAAGTGGCCTAAAAGGGCATGGGATGCATTGTGACACCACAGGGGATAAGAGAAGCAAGGAACCATTGTGACCCAATGCAGGCTAACAATCTAATGATCCCTTGTGACACCAATGGGCCTAAAAGGGCCAGGGATGAATTGTGAAAGCATGGGGCCCAAGTAAAACCTGGTACAATTATGCCACCATGGAGGCCAAGAATCAAATGATTCATTGTGACATCAAGTGGCCTAAAAGGGCATGGGATGCATTGTGACAGCACAGGGGTTAAGAGAAGCAAGGATCCAGTGTGACCCAATGGAGGCTAATAATCCCAGGATCCCATGTGACACCAGGGGGCATAAAAGGGCCAGGGATGAATTGTGACAGCATGGGGCCCAATAGAAACAAGGAACCATTATGACACCATGAAGGCCAAGAATCAAATGGTTCATTGTGACATCAAGTGGCCTAAAAGGGCTTGGAATGCATTGTGACACCACAGAGGTTAAGAGAAGCAAGGAACCATTGTGACCCAATGCAGGCTAACAATCTATTGATCCCTTGTGGCACCAGGGGGTATAAAAAGGGCCAGGGATGGATTGTTCCAGCACGGGGACCAATAGAAGCAAGGATCTATTATGCCACCGTGGAGGCCAAGAATCAAATGATTCATTGTGACATCAAGTGGCCTAAAAGGGCATGGGATGCATTGTGACAGCACAGGGGTTAAGAGAAGCAAGGATCCATTGTGACCCAATGGAGGCTAATAATCCCAGGATCCCATTTGACACCAAGGGCTCGTAAAAGGGCCAGGGACGAATTGTGACAGCATGGGGCCCAATAGAAACAAGGAACCATTATGCCACCATGGAGGCCAAGAATCAAATGATTCATTGTGACATCAAGTGGCCTAAAAGGGCATGGGATGCATTGTGACACCACAGAGGTTAAGAGAAGCAAGGAACCATTGTGACCCAATGCAGGCTAACAATCTAATGATCCCTTGTGACACCAATGGGCCTAAAAGGGCCCTGGGAGGAATTGTTACAGCACGGGGACAAATAGAAGCAAGGATCTCCTATGCCACCATGGAGGCCAAGAATCAAATAATTCATTGTGACATCAAGTGGCCTAAAAGGGCATGGGATGCATTGTGACACCACAGGGGATAAGAGAAGCAAGGAACCATTGTGACCCAATGCAGGCTAACAATCTAATGATCCCTTGTGACACCAATGGGCCTAAAAGGGGCAGGGATGAATTGTGAAAGCATGGGGCCCAAGTAAAACCTGGTACAATTATGCCACCATGGAGGCCAAGAATCAAATGATTCATTGTGACATCAAGTGGCCTAAAAGGGCATGGGATGCATTGTGACACCACAGAGGTTAAGAGAAGCAAGGAACCATTGTGACCCAATGCAGGCTAACAATCTAATGATCCCTTGTGACAAAAATGGGCCTAAAAGGGCCCGGGATGAATTGTTACAGCACGGGGACCAATAGAAGCAAGGATCTATTATGCCACCATGGAGGCCAAGAATCAAATAATTCATTGTGGCATCATGTGGCCTAAAAGGGCATGGGATGCATTGTGACAGCACAGGGGTTAAGAGAAGCAAGGATCCATTGTGACCCAATGGAGGCTAATAATCCCAGGATCCCATTTTACACCAGGGGTCGCAAAAGGACCACGGATGAACTCTGACAGCAAGGGGACCTATAGAACAAGGAACCATTATGACACCATGAAGGCCAAGAATCAAATGATTCATTGTGACATCAAGTGGCCTAAAAGGGCATGGGATGCATTGTGACACCACAGAGGTTAAGAGAAGCAAGGATCCATTGCGACCCAATGCAGGCTAACAATCTAATGATCCCTTGTGACACCAATGGGCCTAAAAGGGCCAGGGATGAATTGTTGCAGCACGGGGACAAATAGAAGCAAGGATCTCCTATGCCACCATGGAGGCCAAGAATCAAATAATTCATTGTAACATCAAGTTGCCTAAAAGGGCATGGGATGCATTGTGACGCCTCAGGGGTTAAGAGAAGCAAGGATCCATTGTGACCCAATGGAGGCTAATAATCCCAGGATCCCATTTGACACCAGGGGGCGTAAAAGGGCCAGGGATGAATTGTGACAGCATGGGGCCCAATAGAAACAAGGAACCATTATGACACCATGGAGGCCAAGAATCAAATGATTCATTGTGACATCAAGTGGCCTAAAAGGGCATGGGATGCATTGTGACAGCACAGGGGTTAAGAGAAGCAAGGATCCAGTGTGACCCAATGGAGGCTAATAATCCCAGGATCCCATGTGACACCAGGGGGCGTAAAAGGGCCAGGGATGAATTGTGACAGCATGGGGCCCAATAGAAACATGGAACCATTATGACACCATGGAGGCCAAGAATCAAATGATTCATTGTGACATCAAGTGGCCTAAAAGGGCATGGGATGCATTGTGACACCACAGAGGTTAAGAGAAGCAAGGAACCATTGTGACCCAATGCAGGCTAACAATCTAATGATCCCTTGTGACACCAATGGGCCTAAAAGGGCCAGGGATGAATTGTTACAGCATGGGGACCAATAGAAGCAAGGATCTATTATGCCACCATGGAGGTCAAGAATCAAATGATTCATTGTGACATCATGTGGCCTAAAAGGGCATGGGATGCATTGTGACAGCACAGGGGTTAAGAGAAGCAAGGATCCATTGTGACCCAATGCAGGCTAACAATCTAAGAATCCCTTTTGACACCAATGGGCCTATACGGGGCAGAAATGTATAGTGAAAGCATGGGACCCAATGAAAACCTGGTACAATTATGCCACCATGGAGGCCAAGAATCAAATGATTCATTGTGACATCATGTGGCCTAAAAGGGCATGGGATGCATTGTGACAGCACAGGGGTTAAGAGAAGCAAGGAACCATTGTGACCCAATGCAGGCTAACAATCTAAGAATCCCTTTTGACACCAGGGGGCGCAAAAGGACCACGGATGGACTGTGACAGCATGGGGACCTATAGAAGCAAGGAACCATTATGACACCATGAAGGCCAAGAATCAAATGGTTCATTGTGACATCAAGTGGCCTAAAAGGGCTTGGAATGCATTGTGACACCACAGAGGTTAAGAGAAGCAAGGAACCATTGTGACCCAATGCAGGCTAATAATCTATTGATCCCTTGTGGCACCAGGGGGTATAAAAAGGGCCAGGGATGGATTGTTCCAGCACGGGGACCAATAGAAGCAAGGATCTATTATGCCACCGTGGAGGCCAAGAATCAAATGATTCATTGTGACATCAAGTGGCCTAAATGGGCATGGGATGCATTGTGACAGCACAGGGGTTAAGAGAAGCAAGGATCCATTGTGACCCAATGGAGGCTAATAATCCCAGGATCCCATTTGACACCAGGGGGCGTAAAAGGGCCAGGGACGAATTGTGACAGCATGGGGCCCAATAGAAACAAGGAACCATTATGCCACCATGGAGGCCAAGAATCAAATGATTCATTGTGACATCAAGTGGCCTAAAAGGGCATGGGATGCATTGTGACACCACAGAGGTTAAGAGAAGCAAGGAACCATTGTGACCCAATGCAGGCTAACAATCTAATGATCCCTTGTGACACCAATGGGCCTAAAAGGGCCCTGGGAGGAATTGTTACAGCACGGGGACAAATAGAAGCAAGGATCTCCTATGCCACCATGGAGGCCAAGAATCAAATAATTCATTGTGACATCAAGTGGCCTAAAAGGGCATGGGATGCATTGTGACACCACAGGGGATAAGAGAAGCAAGGAACCATTGTGACCCAATGCAGGCTAACAATCTAATGATCCCTTGTGACACCAATGGGCCTAAAAGGGGCAGGGATGAATTGTGAAAGCATGGGGCCCAAGTAAAACCTGGTACAATTATGCCACCATGGAGGCCAAGAATCAAATGATTCATTGTGACATCAAGTGGCCTAAAAGGGCATGGGATGCATTGTGACACCACAGAGGTTAAGAGAAGCAAGGAACCATTGTGACCCAATGCAGGCTAACAATCTAATGATCCCTTGTGACAAAAATGGGCCTAAAAGGGCCAGGGATCTATTGTTACAGCACGGGGACCAATAGAAGCAAGGATCTATAATGCCACCATGGAGGCCAAGAATCAAATAATTCATTGTGGCATCATGTGGCCTAAAAGGGCATGGGATGCATTGTGAGAGCACAGGGGTTAAGAGAAGCAAGGATCCATTGTGACCCAATGGAGGCTAATAATCCCAGGATCCCATTTTACACCAGGGGTCGCAAAAGGACCACGGATGAACTCTGACAGCAAGGGGACCTATAGAACAAGGAACCATTATGACACCATGAAGGCCAAGAATCAAATGGTTCATTGTGACATCAAGTGGCCTAAAAGGGCATGGGATGCATTGTGACACCACAGAGGTTAAGAGAAGCAAGGATCCATTGCGACCCAATGCAGGCTAACAATCTAATGATCCCTTGTGACACCAATGGGCCTAAAAGGGGCAGGGATGAATTGTTGCAGCACGGGGACCAATAGAAGCAAGGATCTATTATGCCACCATGGAGGCCAAGAATCAAATAATTCATTGTAACATCAAGTTGCCTAAAAGGGCATGGGATGCATTGTGACGCCTCAGGGGTTAAGAGAAGCAAGGATCCATTGTGACCCAATGGAGGCTAATAATCCCAGGATCCCATTTGACACCAGGGGGCGTAAAAGGGCCAGGGAGGAATTGTGACAGCATGGGGCCCAATAGAAACAAGGAACCATTATGACACCATGGAGGCCAAGAATCAAATGATTCATTGTGACATCAAGTGGCCTAAAAGGGCATGGGATGCATTGTGACAGCACAGGGGTTAAGAGAAGCAAGGATCCAGTGTGACCCAATGGAGGCTAATAATCCCAGGATCCCATGTGACACCAGGGGGCGTAAAAGGGCCAGGGATGAATTGTGACAGCATGGGGCCCAATAGAAACAAGGAACCATTATGACACCATTGAGGCCAAGAATCAAATGATTCATTGTGACATCAAGTGGCCTAAAAGGGCATGGGATGCATTGTGACACCACAGAGGTTAAGAGAAGCAAGGAACCATTGTGACCCAATGCAGGCTAACAATCTAATGATCCCTTGTGACACCAATGGGCCTAAAAGGGCCAGGGATGAATTGTTACAGCATGGGGACCAATAGAAGCAAGGATCTATTATGCCACCATGGAGGTCAAGAATCAAATGATTCATTGTGACATCATGTGGCCTAAAAGGGCATGGGATGCATTGTGACAGCACAGGGGTTAAGAGAAGCAAGGATCCATTGTGACCCAATGCAGGCTAACAATCTAAGAATCCCTTTTGACACCAATGGGCCTATACGGGGCAGAAATGTATAGTGAAAGCATGGGACCCAATGAAAACCTGGTACAATTATGCCACCATGGAGGCCAAGAATCAAATGATTCATTGTGACATCATGTGGCCTAAAAGGGCATGGGATGCATTGTGACAGCACAGGGGTTAAGAGAAGCAAGGAACCATTATGACCCAATGCAGGCTAACAATCTAAGAATCCCTTTTGACACCAGGGGGCGCAAAAGGACCACGGATGGACTGTGACAGCATGGGGACCTATAGAAGCAAGGAACCATTATGACACCATGAAGGCCAAGAATCAAATGGTTCATTGTGACATCAAGTGGCCTAAAAGGGCTTGGAATGCATTGTGACACCACAGAGGTTAAGAGAAGCAAGGAACCATTGTGACCCAATGCAGGCTAACAATCTATTGATCCCTTGTGGCACCAGGGGGTATAAAAAGGGCCAGGGATGGATTGTTCCAGCACGGGGACCAATAGAAGCAAGGATCTATTATGCCACCGTGGAGGCCAAGAATCAAATGATTCATTGTGACATCAAGTGGCCTAAAAGGGCATGGGATGCATTGTGACAGCACAGGGGTTAAGCGAAGCAAGGATCCATTGTGACCCAATGCAGGCTAACAATCTAAGAATCCCTTTTGACACCAGGGGGTGGAAAAGGACCACGGATGAACTCTGACAGCATGGGGACCTATAGAAGCAAGGAACCATTATGACACCATGAAGGCCAAGAATCAAATGGTTCATTGTAAGACCAAGTGGCCTAAAAGGGCTTGGAATGCATTGTGACAGCACAGAGGTTAAGAGAAGCAAGGAACCATTGTGACCCAATGCAGGCTAACAATCTAATGATCCCTTGTGGCACCAGGGGGTATAAAAAGGGCCAGGGATGGATTGTTACAGCACGGGGACCAATAGAAGCAAGGATCTATTATGCCACCATGGAGGCCAAGAATCAAATGATTCATTGTGACATCAAGTGGCCTAAAAGGGCATGGGATGCATTGTGACAGCACAGGGGTTAAGAGAAGCAAGGATCCATTGTGACCCAATGCAGGCTAACAATCTAAGAATCCCTTTTGACACCAGGGGTAGCAAAAGGACCACGGATGAACTCTGACAGCATGGGGCCCAATAGAAACAAGGAACCATTATGACAGCATGGAGGCCAAGAATCAAATGATTCATTGTGACATCAAGTGGCCTAAAAGGGCATGGGATGCATTGTGACACCACAGAGGTTAAGAGAAGCAAGGATCCATTGCGACCCAATGGAGGCTAATAATCCCAGGATCCCATGTGACACCAGGGGGCGTAAAAGGGCCAGGGATGAATTGTGACAGCATGGGGCCCAATAGAAACAAGGAACCATTATGACACCATGGAGGCCAAGAATCAAATGATTCATTGTGACATCAAGTGGCCTAAAAGGGCATGGGATGCATTGTGACACCACAGAGGTTAAGAGAAGCAAGGAACCATTGTGACCCAATGCAGGCTAACAATCTAATGATCCCTTGTGACACCAATGGGCCTAAAAGGGCCCTGGGAGGAATTGTTACAGCACGGGGACAAATAGAAGCAAGGATCTCCTATGCCACCATGGAGGCCAAGAATCAAATAATTCATTGTGACATCAAGTGGCCTAAAAGGGCATGGGATGCATTGTGACACCACAGGGGATAAGAGAAGCAAGGAACCATTGTGACCCAATGCAGGCTAACAATCTAATGATCCCTTGTGACACCAATGGGCCTAAAAGGGGCAGGGATGAATTGTGAAAGCATGGGGCCCAAGTAAAACCTGGTACAATTATGCCACCATGGAGGCCAAGAATCAAATGATTCATTGTGACATCAAGTGGCCTAAAAGGGCATGGGATGCATTGTGACACCACAGAGGTTAAGAGAAGCAAGGAACCATTGTGACCCAATGCAGGCTAACAATCTAATGATCCCTTGTGACAAAAATGGGCCTAAAAGGGCCCGGGATGAATTGTTACAGCACGGGGACCAATAGAAGCAAGGATCTATTATGCCACCATGGAGGCCAAGAATCAAATAATTCATTGTGGCATCATGTGGCCTAAAAGGGCATGGGATGCATTGTGACAGCACAGGGGTTAAGAGAAGCAAGGATCCATTGTGACCCAATGGAGGCTAATAATCCCAGGATCCCATTTTACACCAGGGGTCGCAAAAGGACCACGGATGAACTCTGACAGCAAGGGGACCTATAGAACAAGGAACCATTATGACACCATGAAGGCCAAGAATCAAATGATTCATTGTGACATCAAGTGGCCTAAAAGGGCATGGGATGCATTGTGACACCACAGAGGTTAAGAGAAGCAAGGATCCATTGCGACCCAATGCAGGCTAACAATCTAATGATCCCTTGTGACACCAATGGGCCTAAAAGGGCCAGGGATGAATTGTTGCAGCACGGGGACAAATAGAAGCAAGGATCTCCTATGCCACCATGGAGGCCAAGAATCAAATAATTCATTGTAACATCAAGTTGCCTAAAAGGGCATGGGATGCATTGTGACGCCTCAGGGGTTAAGAGAAGCAAGGATCCATTGTGACCCAATGGAGGCTAATAATCCCAGGATCCCATTTGACACCAGGGGGCGTAAAAGGGCCAGGGATGAATTGTGACAGCATGGGGCCCAATAGAAACAAGGAACCATTATGACACCATGGAGGCCAAGAATCAAATGATTCATTGTGACATCAAGTGGCCTAAAAGGGCATGGGATGCATTGTGACAGCACAGGGGTTAAGAGAAGCAAGGATCCAGTGTGACCCAATGGAGGCTAATAATCCCAGGATCCCATGTGACACCAGGGGGCGTAAAAGGGCCAGGGATGAATTGTGACAGCATGGGGCCCAATAGAAACATGGAACCATTATGACACCATGGAGGCCAAGAATCAAATGATTCATTGTGACATCAAGTGGCCTAAAAGGGCATGGGATGCATTGTGACACCACAGAGGTTAAGAGAAGCAAGGAACCATTGTGACCCAATGCAGGCTAACAATCTAATGATCCCTTGTGACACCAATGGGCCTAAAAGGGCCAGGGATGAATTGTTACAGCATGGGGACCAATAGAAGCAAGGATCTATTATGCCACCATGGAGGTCAAGAATCAAATGATTCATTGTGACATCATGTGGCCTAAAAGGGCATGGGATGCATTGTGACAGCACAGGGGTTAAGAGAAGCAAGGATCCATTGTGACCCAATGCAGGCTAACAATCTAAGAATCCCTTTTGACACCAATGGGCCTATACGGGGCAGAAATGTATAGTGAAAGCATGGGACCCAATGAAAACCTGGTACAATTATGCCACCATGGAGGCCAAGAATCAAATGATTCATTGTGACATCATGTGGCCTAAAAGGGCATGGGATGCATTGTGACAGCACAGGGGTTAAGAGAAGCAAGGAACCATTGTGACCCAATGCAGGCTAACAATCTAAGAATCCCTTTTGACACCAGGGGGCGCAAAAGGACCACGGATGGACTGTGACAGCATGGGGACCTATAGAAGCAAGGAACCATTATGACACCATGAAGGCCAAGAATCAAATGGTTCATTGTGACATCAAGTGGCCTAAAAGGGCTTGGAATGCATTGTGACACCACAGAGGTTAAGAGAAGCAAGGAACCATTGTGACCCAATGCAGGCTAATAATCTATTGATCCCTTGTGGCACCAGGGGGTATAAAAAGGGCCAGGGATGGATTGTTCCAGCACGGGGACCAATAGAAGCAAGGATCTATTATGCCACCGTGGAGGCCAAGAATCAAATGATTCATTGTGACATCAAGTGGCCTAAATGGGCATGGGATGCATTGTGACAGCACAGGGGTTAAGAGAAGCAAGGATCCATTGTGACCCAATGGAGGCTAATAATCCCAGGATCCCATTTGACACCAGGGGGCGTAAAAGGGCCAGGGACGAATTGTGACAGCATGGGGCCCAATAGAAACAAGGAACCATTATGCCACCATGGAGGCCAAGAATCAAATGATTCATTGTGACATCAAGTGGCCTAAAAGGGCATGGGATGCATTGTGACACCACAGAGGTTAAGAGAAGCAAGGAACCATTGTGACCCAATGCAGGCTAACAATCTAATGATCCCTTGTGACACCAATGGGCCTAAAAGGGCCCTGGGAGGAATTGTTACAGCACGGGGACAAATAGAAGCAAGGATCTCCTATGCCACCATGGAGGCCAAGAATCAAATAATTCATTGTGACATCAAGTGGCCTAAAAGGGCATGGGATGCATTGTGACACCACAGGGGATAAGAGAAGCAAGGAACCATTGTGACCCAATGCAGGCTAACAATCTAATGATCCCTTGTGACACCAATGGGCCTAAAAGGGGCAGGGATGAATTGTGAAAGCATGGGGCCCAAGTAAAACCTGGTACAATTATGCCACCATGGAGGCCAAGAATCAAATGATTCATTGTGACATCAAGTGGCCTAAAAGGGCATGGGATGCATTGTGACACCACAGAGGTTAAGAGAAGCAAGGAACCATTGTGACCCAATGCAGGCTAACAATCTAATGATCCCTTGTGACAAAAATGGGCCTAAAAGGGCCAGGGATCTATTGTTACAGCACGGGGACCAATAGAAGCAAGGATCTATAATGCCACCATGGAGGCCAAGAATCAAATAATTCATTGTGGCATCATGTGGCCTAAAAGGGCATGGGATGCATTGTGACAGCACAGGGGTTAAGAGAAGCAAGGATCCATTGTGACCCAATGGAGGCTAATAATCCCAGGATCCCATTTTACACCAGGGGTCGCAAAAGGACCACGGATGAACTCTGACAGCAAGGGGACCTATAGAACAAGGAACCATTATGACACCATGAAGGCCAAGAATCAAATGGTTCATTGTGACATCAAGTGGCCTAAAAGGGCATGGGATGCATTGTGACACCACAGAGGTTAAGAGAAGCAAGGATCCATTGCGACCCAATGCAGGCTAACAATCTAATGATCCCTTGTGACACCAATGGGCCTAAAAGGGCCAGGGATGAATTGTTGCAGCACGGGGACCAATAGAAGCAAGGATCTATTATGCCACCATGGAGGCCAAGAATCAAATAATTCATTGTAACATCAAGTTGCCTAAAAGGGCATGGGATGCATTGTGACGCCTCAGGGGTTAAGAGAAGCAAGGATCCATTGTGACCCAATGGAGGCTAATAATCCCAGGATCCCATTTGACACCAGGGGGCGTAAAAGGGCCAGGGAGGAATTGTGACAGCATGGGGCCCAATAGAAACAAGGAACCATTATGACACCATGGAGGCCAAGAATCAAATGATTCATTGTGACATCAAGTGGCCTAAAAGGGCATGGGATGCATTGTGACAGCACAGGGGTTAAGAGAAGCAAGGATCCAGTGTGACCCAATGGAGGCTAATAATCCCAGGATCCCATGTGACACCAGGGGGCGTAAAAGGGCCAGGGATGAATTGTGACAGCATGGGGCCCAATAGAAACAAGGAACCATTATGACACCATTGAGGCCAAGAATCAAATGATTCATTGTGACATCAAGTGGCCTAAAAGGGCATGGGATGCATTGTGACACCACAGAGGTTAAGAGAAGCAAGGAACCATTGTGACCCAATGCAGGCTAACAATCTAATGATCCCTTGTGACACCAATGGGCCTAAAAGGGCCAGGGATGAATTGTTACAGCATGGGGACCAATAGAAGCAAGGATCTATTATGCCACCATGGAGGTCAAGAATCAAATGATTCATTGTGACATCATGTGGCCTAAAAGGGCATGGGATGCATTGTGACAGCACAGGGGTTAAGAGAAGCAAGGATCCATTGTGACCCAATGCAGGCTAACAATCTAAGAATCCCTTTTGACACCAATGGGCCTATACGGGGCAGAAATGTATAGTGAAAGCATGGGACCCAATGAAAACCTGGTACAATTATGCCACCATGGAGGCCAAGAATCAAATGATTCATTGTGACATCATGTGGCCTAAAAGGGCATGGGATGCATTGTGACAGCACAGGGGTTAAGAGAAGCAAGGAACCATTATGACCCAATGCAGGCTAACAATCTAAGAATCCCTTTTGACACCAGGGGGCGCAAAAGGACCACGGATGGACTGTGACAGCATGGGGACCTATAGAAGCAAGGAACCATTATGACACCATGAAGGCCAAGAATCAAATGGTTCATTGTGACATCAAGTGGCCTAAAAGGGCTTGGAATGCATTGTGACACCACAGAGGTTAAGAGAAGCAAGGAACCATTGTGACCCAATGCAGGCTAACAATCTATTGATCCCTTGTGGCACCAGGGGGTATAAAAAGGGCCAGGGATGGATTGTTCCAGCACGGGGACCAATAGAAGCAAGGATCTATTATGCCACCGTGGAGGCCAAGAATCAAATGATTCATTGTGACATCAAGTGGCCTAAAAGGGCATGGGATGCATTGTGACAGCACAGGGGTTAAGCGAAGCAAGGATCCATTGTGACCCAATGCAGGCTAACAATCTAAGAATCCCTTTTGACACCAGGGGGTGGAAAAGGACCACGGATGAACTCTGACAGCATGGGGACCTATAGAAGCAAGGAACCATTATGACACCATGAAGGCCAAGAATCAAATGGTTCATTGTAAGACCAAGTGGCCTAAAAGGGCTTGGAATGCATTGTGACAGCACAGAGGTTAAGAGAAGCAAGGAACCATTGTGACCCAATGCAGGCTAACAATCTAATGATCCCTTGTGGCACCAGGGGGTATAAAAAGGGCCAGGGATGGATTGTTACAGCACGGGGACCAATAGAAGCAAGGATCTATTATGCCACCATGGAGGCCAAGAATCAAATGATTCATTGTGACATCAAGTGGCCTAAAAGGGCATGGGATGCATTGTGACAGCACAGGGGTTAAGAGAAGCAAGGATCCATTGTGACCCAATGCAGGCTAACAATCTAAGAATCCCTTTTGACACCAGGGGTAGCAAAAGGACCACGGATGAACTCTGACAGCATGGGGCCCAATAGAAACAAGGAACCATTATGACAGCATGGAGGCCAAGAATCAAATGATTCATTGTGACATCAAGTGGCCTAAAAGGGCATGGGATGCATTGTGACACCACAGAGGTTAAGAGAAGCAAGGATCCATTGCGACCCAATGGAGGCTAATAATCCCAGGATCCCATGTGACACCAGGGGGCGTAAAAGGGCCAGGGATGAATTGTGACAGCATGGGGCCCAATAGAAACAAGGAACCATTATGACACCATGGAGGCCAAGAATCAAATGATTCATTGTGACATCAAGTGGCCTAAAAGGGCATGGGATGCATTGTGACACCACAGAGGTTAAGAGAAGCAAGGAACCATTGTGACCCAATGCAGGCTAACAATCTAATGATCCCTTGTGACACCAATGGGCCTAAAAGGGCCCTGGGAGGAATTGTTAGAGCACGGGGACAAATAGAAGCAAGGATCTCCTATGCCACCATGGAGGCCAAGAATCAAATAATTCATTGTGACATCAAGTGGCCTAAAAGGGCATGGGATGCATTGTGACACCACAGGGGATAAGAGAAGCAAGGAACCATTGTGACCCAATGCAGGCTAACAATCTAATGATCCCTTGTGACACCAATGGGCCTAAAAGGGGCAGGGATGAATTGTGAAAGCATGGGGCCCAAGTAAAACCTGGTACAATTATGCCACCATGGAGGCCAAGAATCAAATGATTCATTGTGACATCAAGTGGCCTAAAAGGGCATGGGATGCATTGTGACACCACAGAGGTTAAGAGAAGCAAGGAACCATTGTGACCCAATGCAGGCTAACAATCTAATGATCCCTTGTGACAAAAATGGGCCTAAAAGGGCCAGGGATCTATTGTTACAGCACGGGGACCAATAGAAGCAAGGATCTATAATGCCACCATGGAGGCCAAGAATCAAATAATTCATTGTGGCATCATGTGGCCTAAAAGGGCATGGGATGCATTGTGAGAGCACAGGGGTTAAGAGAAGCAAGGATCCATTGTGACCCAATGGAGGCTAATAATCCCAGGATCCCATTTTACACCAGGGGTCGCAAAAGGACCACGGATGAACTCTGACAGCAAGGGGACCTATAGAACAAGGAACCATTATGACACCATGAAGGCCAAGAATCAAATGGTTCATTGTGACATCAAGTGGCCTAAAAGGGCATGGGATGCATTGTGACACCACAGAGGTTAAGAGAAGCAAGGATCCATTGCGACCCAATGCAGGCTAACAATCTAATGATCCCTTGTGACACCAATGGGCCTAAAAGGGGCAGGGATGAATTGTGAAAGCATGGGGCCCAAGTAAAACCTGGTACAATTATGACACCATGGAGGCCAAGAATCAAATGATTCATTGTGACATCAAGTGGCCTAAAAGGGCTTGGAATGCATTGTCACACCACAGAGGTTAAGAGAAGCAAGGATCCATTGTGACCCAATGCAGGCTAACAATCCAGTGATCCCTTGTAGCACCAGGGGGTATAAAAAATGCCAGGGATGGATTGTCACAGCACGGGGACCAATAGAAGCAAGGATCTATTATGCCATCGTGGAGGCCAAGAATCAAATGATTCATTGTGACATCAAGTGGCCTAAAAGGGCATGGGATGCATTGTAACAGCACAGGGGTTAAGAGAAGCAAGGATCCATTGTGACCCAATGGAGGCTAATAATCCCAGGATCCCATTTGACACCAGGGGGCGTAAAAGGGCCAGGGATGAATTGTGACAGCATGGGGCCCAATAGAAACAAGGAACCATTATGACACCATGGAGGTCAAGAATCAAATGATTCATTGTGACATCATGTGGCCTAAAAGGGCATAAGATGCATTGTGACACCACAGGGGTTAAGAGAAGCAAGGATCCATTGTGACCCAATGCAGGCTAACAATCTAATGATCGCTTTTGACACCAATGGGCCTAAAAGGGGCAGAAATGTATTGTAAAAGCATGGGGCCAAATTAAAACCTGGTACAATTACGCCACCATGGAGGCCAAGAATCAAATGATTCATTGTAACACCAAGTGGCCTAAAAGGGCATGGGATGCATTGTGACACCACAGGGGTTAAGCGAAGCAAGGATCCATTGTGACCCAATGCAGGCTAACAATCTAAGAATCCCTTTTGACACCAGGGGGTGGAAAAGGACCACGGATGAACTCTGACAGCATGGGGACCTATAGAAGCAAGGAACCATTATGACACCATGAAGGCCAAGAATCAAATGGTTCATTGTAAGACCAAGTGGCCTAAAAGGGCTTGGAATGCATTGTGACAGCACAGAGGTTAAGAGAAGCAAGGAACCATTGTGACCCAATGCAGGCTAACAATCTAATGATCCCTTGTGGCACCAGGGGGTATAAAAAGGGCCAGGGATGGATTGTTACAGCACGGGGACCAATAGAAGCAAGGATCTATTATGCCACCATGGAGGCCAAGAATCAAATGATTCATTGTGACATCAAGTGGCCTAAAAGGGCATGGGATGCATTGTGACAGCACAGGGGTTAAGAGAAGCAAGGATCCATTGTGACCCAATGCAGGCTAACAATCTAAGAATCCCTTTTGACACCAGGGGTAGCAAAAGGACCACGGATGAACTCTGACAGCATGGGGCCCAATAGAAACAAGGAACCATTATGACAGCATGGAGGCCAAGAATCAAATGATTCATTGTGACATCAAGTGGCCTAAAAGGGCATGGGATGCATTGTGACACCACAGAGGTTAAGAGAAGCAAGGAACCATTGTGACCCAATGCAGGCTAACAATCTAATGATCCCTTGTGACACCAATGGGCCTAAAAGGGCCCTGGGAGGAATTGTTACAGCACGGGGACAAATAGAAGCAAGGATCTCCTATGCCACCATGGAGGCCAAGAATCAAATAATTCATTGTGACATCATGTGGCCTAAAAGGGCATGGGATGCATTGTGACAGCACAGGGGTTAAGAGAAGCAAGGATCCATTGTGACCCAATGGAGGCTAACAATCTAAGAATCCCTTTTGACACCAGGGGGCGCAAAAGGGCCACGGATGAACTCTGACAGCATGGGGACCTTTAGAAGCAGGGAACCATTATGACACCATGAAGGCCAAGAATCAAATGATTCATTGTGACATCAAGTGGCCTAAAAGGGCTTGGAATGCATTGTGACACCACAGAGGTTAAGAGAAGCAAGGAACCATTGTGACCCAATGCAGGCTAACAATCTAATGATCCCTTGTGGCTCCAGGGGGTATAAAAAGGGCCAGGGATGGATTGTTACAGCACGGGGACCAATAGAAGCAAGGATCTATTATGCCACGGTGGAGGCCAAGAATCAAATGATTCATTGTGACATCAAGTGGCCTAAAAGGGCATGGGATGCATTGTGACACCACAGGGGATAAGAGAAGCAAGGAACCATTGTGACCCAATGCAGGCTAACAATCTAATGATCCCTTGTGACACCAATGGGCCTAAAAGGGGCAGGGATGAATTGTGAAAGCATGGGGCCCAAGTAAAACCTGGTACAATTATGCCACCATGGAGGCCAAGAATCAAATGATTCATTGTGACATCAAGTGGCCTAAAAGGGCATGGGATGCATTGTGACACCACAGAGGTTAAGAGAAGCAAGGAACCATTGTGACCCAATGCAGGCTAACAATCTAATGACCCCTTGTGACAAAAATGGGCCTAAAAGGGCCAGGGATCTATTGTTACAGCACGGGGACCAATAGAAGCAAGGATCTATAATGCCACCATGGAGGCCAAGAATCAAATAATTCATTGTAACATCAAGTTGCCTAAAAGGGCATGGGATGCATTGTGACAGCACAGGGGTTAAGAGAAGCAAGGATCCATTGTGACCCAATGGAGGCTAATGATCCCAGGATCCCATTTGACACCAGGGGGCGTAAAAGGGCCAGGGATGAATTGTGACAGCATGGGGCCCAATAGAAACAAGGAACCATTATGACACCATGGAGGCCAAGAATCAAATGATTCATTGTGACATCAAGTGGCCGAAAAGGGCATGGGATGCATTGTGACACCACAGAGGTTAAGAGAAGCAAGGAACCATTGTGACCCAATGCAGGCTAACAATCTAATGATCCCTTGTGACACCAATGGGCCTAAAAGGGCCAGGGATGAATTGTTACAGCATGGGGACCAATAGAAGCAAGGATCTATTATGCCACCATGGAGGTCAAGAATCAAATGATTCATTGTGACATCATGTGGCCTAAAAGGGCATGGGATGCATTGTGACAGCACAGGGGTTAAGAGAAGCAAGGATCCATTGTGACCCAATGCAGGCTAACAATCTAAGAATCCCTTTTGACACCAATGGGCCTATACGGGGCAGAAATTTATAGTGAAAGCATGGGACCCAATGAAAACCTGGTACAATTATGCCACCATGGAGGCCAAGAATCAAATGATTCATTGTGACATCATGTGGCCTAAAAGGGCATGGGATGCATTGTGACAGCACAGGGGTTAAGAGAAGCAAGGAACCATTGTGACCCAATGCAGGCTAACAATCTAAGAATCCCTTTTGACACCAGGGGGCGCAAAAGGACCACGGATGGACTGTGACAGCATGGGGACCTATAGAAGCAAGGAACCATTATGACACCATGAAGGCCAAGAATCAAATGGTTCATTGTGACATCAAGTGGCCTAAAAGGGCTTGGAATGCATTGTGACACCACAGAGGTTAAGAGAAGCAAGGAACCATTGTGACCCAATGCAGGCTAACAATCTATTGATCCCTTGTGGCACCAGGGGGTATAAAAAGGGCCAGGGATGGATTGTTCCAGCACGGGGACCAATAGAAGCAAGGATCTATTATGCCACCGTGGAGGCCAAGAATCAAATGATTCATTGTGACATCAAGTGGCCTAAAAGGGCATGGGATGCATTGTGACAGCACAGGGGTTAAGAGAAGCAAGGATCCATTGTGACCCAATGGAGGCTAATAATCCCAGGATCCCATTTGACACCAAGGGCTCGTAAAAGGGCCAGGGACGAATTGTGACAGCATGGGGCCCAATAGAAACAAGGAACCATTATGCCACCATGGAGGCCAAGAATCAAATGATTCATTGTGACATCAAGTGGCCTAAAAGGGCATGGGATGCATTGTGACACCACAGAGGTTAAGAGAAGCAAGGAACCATTGTGACCCAATGCAGGCTAACAATCTAATGATCCCTTGTGACACCAATGGGCCTAAAAGGGCCCTGGGAGGAATTGTTACAGCACGGGGACAAATAGAAGCAAGGATCTCCTATGCCACCATGGAGGCCAAGAATCAAATAATTCATTGTGACATCAAGTGGCCTAAAAGGGCATGGGATGCATTGTGACACCACAGGGGATAAGAGAAGCAAGGAACCATTGTGACCCAATGCAGGCTAACAATCTAATGATCCCTTGTGACACCAATGGGCCTAAAAGGGGCAGGGATGAATTGTGAAAGCATGGGGCCCAAGTAAAACCTGGTACAATTATGCCACCATGGAGGCCAAGAATCAAATGATTCATTGTGACATCAAGTGGCCTAAAAGGGCATGGGATGCATTGTGACAGCACAGGGGTTAAGAGAAGCAAGGATCCAGTGTGACCCAATGGAGGCTAATAATCCCAGGATCCCATGTGACACCAGGGGGCATAAAAGGGCCAGGGATGAATTGTGACAGCATGGGGCTCAATAGAAACAAGGAACCATTATGACACCATGGAGGCCAAGAATCAAATGATTCATTGTGACATCAAGTGGCCTAAAAGGGCTTGGAATGCATTGTGACACCACAGAGGTTAAGAGAAGCAAGGAACCATTGTGACCCAATGCAGGCTAACAATCTATTGATCCCTTGTGGCACCAGGGGGTATAAAAAGGGCCAGGGATGGATTGTTCCAGCACGGGGACCAATAGAAGCAAGGATCTATTATGCCACCGTGGAGGCCAAGAATCAAATGATTCATTGTGACATCAAGTGGCCTAAAAGGGCATGGGATGCATTGTGACAGCACAGGGGTTAAGAGAAGCAAGGATCCATTGTGACCCAATGGAGGCTAATAATCCCAGGATCCCATTTGACACCAAGGGCTCGTAAAAGGGCCAGGGACGAATTGTGACAGCATGGGGCCCAATAGAAACAAGGAACCATTATGCCACCATGGAGGCCAAGAATCAAATGATTCATTGTGACATCAAGTGGCCTAAAAGGGCATGGGATGCATTGTGACACCACAGAGGTTAAGAGAAGCAAGGAACCATTGTGACCCAATGCAGGCTAACAATCTAATGATCCCTTGTGACACCAATGGGCCTAAAAGGGCCCTGGGAGGAATTGTTACAGCACGGGGACAAATAGAAGCAAGGATCTCCTATGCCACCATGGAGGCCAAGAATCAAATAATTCATTGTGACATCAAGTGGCCTAAAAGGGCATGGGATGCATTGTGACACCACAGGGGATAAGAGAAGCAAGGAACCATTGTGACCCAATGCAGGCTAACAATCTAATGATCCCTTGTGACACCAATGGGCCTAAAAGGGGCAGGGATGAATTGTGAAAGCATGGGGCCCAAGTAAAACCTGGTACAATTATGCCACCATGGAGGCCAAGAATCAAATGATTCATTGTGACATCAAGTGGCCTAAAAGGGCATGGGATGCATTGTGACACCACAGAGGTTAAGAGAAGCAAGGAACCATTGTGACCCAATGCAGGCTAACAATCTAATGATCCCTTGTGACAAAAATGGGCCTAAAAGGGCCAGGGATCTATTGTTACAGCACGGGGACCAATAGAAGCAAGGATCTATAATGCCACCATGGAGGCCAAGAATCAAATAATTCATTGTGGCATCATGTGGCCTAAAAGGGCATGGGATGCATTGTGACAGCACAGGGGTTAAGAGAAGCAAGGATCCATTGTGACCCAATGGAGGCTAATAATCCCAGGATCCCATTTTACACCAGGGGTCGCAAAAGGACCACGGATGAACTCTGACAGCAAGGGGACCTATAGAACAAGGAACCATTATGACACCATGAAGGCCAAGAATCAAATGGTTCATTGTGACATCAAGTGGCCTAAAAGGGCATGGGATGCATTGTGACACCACAGAGGTTAAGAGAAGCAAGGATCCATTGCGACCCAATGCAGGCTAACAATCTAATGATCCCTTGTGACACCAATGGGCCTAAAAGGGGCAGGGATGAATTGTGAAAGCATGGGGCCCAAGTAAAACCTGGTACAATTATGACACCATGGAGGCCAAGAATCAAATGATTCATTGTGACATCAAGTGGCCTAAAAGGGCTTGGAATGCATTGTCACACCACAGAGGTTAAGAGAAGCAAGGATCCATTGTGACCCAATGCAGGCTAACAATCCAGTGATCCCTTGTAGCACCAGGGGGTATAAAAAATGCCAGGGATGGATTGTCACAGCACGGGGACCAATAGAAGCAAGGATCTATTATGCCATCGTGGAGGCCAAGAATCAAATGATTCATTGTGACATCAAGTGGCCTAAAAGGGCATGGGATGCATTGTAACAGCACAGGGGTTAAGAGAAGCAAGGATCCATTGTGACCCAATGGAGGCTAATAATCCCAGGATCCCATTTGACACCAGGGGGCGTAAAAGGGCCAGGGATGAATTGTGACAGCATGGGGCCCAATAGAAACAAGGAACCATTATGACACCATGGAGGTCAAGAATCAAATGATTCATTGTGACATCATGTGGCCTAAAAGGGCATAAGATGCATTGTGACACCACAGGGGTTAAGAGAAGCAAGGATCCATTGTGACCCAATGCAGGCTAACAATCTAATGATCGCTTTTGACACCAATGGGCCTAAAAGGGGCAGAAATGTATTGTAAAAGCATGGGGCCAAATTAAAACCTGGTACAATTACGCCACCATGGAGGCCAAGAATCAAATGATTCATTGTAACACCAAGTGGCCTAAAAGGGCATGGGATGCATTGTGACACCACAGGGGTTAAGCGAAGCAAGGATCCATTGTGACCCAATGCAGGCTAACAATCTAAGAATCCCTTTTGACACCAGGGGGTGGAAAAGGACCACGGATGAACTCTGACAGCATGGGGACCTATAGAAGCAAGGAACCATTATGACACCATGAAGGCCAAGAATCAAATGGTTCATTGTAAGACCAAGTGGCCTAAAAGGGCTTGGAATGCATTGTGACAGCACAGAGGTTAAGAGAAGCAAGGAACCATTGTGACCCAATGCAGGCTAACAATCTAATGATCCCTTGTGGCACCAGGGGGTATAAAAAGGGCCAGGGATGGATTGTTACAGCACGGGGACCAATAGAAGCAAGGATCTATTATGCCACCATGGAGGCCAAGAATCAAATGATTCATTGTGACATCAAGTGGCCTAAAAGGGCATGGGATGCATTGTGACAGCACAGGGGTTAAGAGAAGCAAGGATCCATTGTGACCCAATGCAGGCTAACAATCTAAGAATCCCTTTTGACACCAGGGGTAGCAAAAGGACCACGGATGAACTCTGACAGCATGGGGCCCAATAGAAACAAGGAACCATTATGACAGCATGGAGGCCAAGAATCAAATGATTCATTGTGACATCAAGTGGCCTAAAAGGGCATGGGATGCATTGTGACACCACAGAGGTTAAGAGAAGCAAGGAACCATTGTGACCCAATGCAGGCTAACAATCTAATGATCCCTTGTGACACCAATGGGCCTAAAAGGGCCCTGGGAGGAATTGTTACAGCACGGGGACAAATAGAAGCAAGGATCTCCTATGCCACCATGGAGGCCAAGAATCAAATAATTCATTGTGACATCATGTGGCCTAAAAGGGCATGGGATGCATTGTGACAGCACAGGGGTTAAGAGAAGCAAGGATCCATTGTGACCCAATGGAGGCTAACAATCTAAGAATCCCTTTTGACACCAGGGGGCGCAAAAGGGCCACGGATGAACTCTGACAGCATGGGGACCTTTAGAAGCAGGGAACCATTATGACACCATGAAGGCCAAGAATCAAATGATTCATTGTGACATCAAGTGGCCTAAAAGGGCTTGGAATGCATTGTGACACCACAGAGGTTAAGAGAAGCAAGGAACCATTGTGACCCAATGCAGGCTAACAATCTAATGATCCCTTGTGGCTCCAGGGGGTATAAAAAGGGCCAGGGATGGATTGTTACAGCACGGGGACCAATAGAAGCAAGGATCTATTATGCCACGGTGGAGGCCAAGAATCAAATGATTCATTGTGACATCAAGTGGCCTAAAAGGGCATGGGATGCATTGTGACACCACAGGGGATAAGAGAAGCAAGGAACCATTGTGACCCAATGCAGGCTAACAATCTAATGATCCCTTGTGACACCAATGGGCCTAAAAGGGGCAGGGATGAATTGTGAAAGCATGGGGCCCAAGTAAAACCTGGTACAATTATGCCACCATGGAGGCCAAGAATCAAATGATTCATTGTGACATCAAGTGGCCTAAAAGGGCATGGGATGCATTGTGACACCACAGAGGTTAAGAGAAGCAAGGAACCATTGTGACCCAATGCAGGCTAACAATCTAATGACCCCTTGTGACAAAAATGGGCCTAAAAGGGCCAGGGATCTATTGTTACAGCACGGGGACCAATAGAAGCAAGGATCTATAATGCCACCATGGAGGCCAAGAATCAAATAATTCATTGTAACATCAAGTTGCCTAAAAGGGCATGGGATGCATTGTGACAGCACAGGGGTTAAGAGAAGCAAGGATCCATTGTGACCCAATGGAGGCTAATGATCCCAGGATCCCATTTGACACCAGGGGGCGTAAAAGGGCCAGGGATGAATTGTGACAGCATGGGGCCCAATAGAAACAAGGAACCATTATGACACCATGGAGGCCAAGAATCAAATGATTCATTGTGACATCAAGTGGCCGAAAAGGGCATGGGATGCATTGTGACACCACAGAGGTTAAGAGAAGCAAGGAACCATTGTGACCCAATGCAGGCTAACAATCTAATGATCCCTTGTGACACCAATGGGCCTAAAAGGGCCAGGGATGAATTGTTACAGCATGGGGACCAATAGAAGCAAGGATCTATTATGCCACCATGGAGGTCAAGAATCAAATGATTCATTGTGACATCATGTGGCCTAAAAGGGCATGGGATGCATTGTGACAGCACAGGGGTTAAGAGAAGCAAGGATCCATTGTGACCCAATGCAGGCTAACAATCTAAGAATCCCTTTTGACACCAATGGGCCTATACGGGGCAGAAATTTATAGTGAAAGCATGGGACCCAATGAAAACCTGGTACAATTATGCCACCATGGAGGCCAAGAATCAAATGATTCATTGTGACATCATGTGGCCTAAAAGGGCATGGGATGCATTGTGACAGCACAGGGGTTAAGAGAAGCAAGGAACCATTGTGACCCAATGCAGGCTAACAATCTAAGAATCCCTTTTGACACCAGGGGGCGCAAAAGGACCACGGATGGACTGTGACAGCATGGGGACCTATAGAAGCAAGGAACCATTATGACACCATGAAGGCCAAGAATCAAATGGTTCATTGTGACATCAAGTGGCCTAAAAGGGCTTGGAATGCATTGTGACACCACAGAGGTTAAGAGAAGCAAGGAACCATTGTGACCCAATGCAGGCTAACAATCTATTGATCCCTTGTGGCACCAGGGGGTATAAAAAGGGCCAGGGATGGATTGTTCCAGCACGGGGACCAATAGAAGCAAGGATCTATTATGCCACCGTGGAGGCCAAGAATCAAATGATTCATTGTGACATCAAGTGGCCTAAAAGGGCATGGGATGCATTGTGACAGCACAGGGGTTAAGAGAAGCAAGGATCCATTGTGACCCAATGGAGGCTAATAATCCCAGGATCCCATTTGACACCAAGGGCTCGTAAAAGGGCCAGGGACGAATTGTGACAGCATGGGGCCCAATAGAAACAAGGAACCATTATGCCACCATGGAGGCCAAGAATCAAATGATTCATTGTGACATCAAGTGGCCTAAAAGGGCATGGGATGCATTGTGACACCACAGAGGTTAAGAGAAGCAAGGAACCATTGTGACCCAATGCAGGCTAACAATCTAATGATCCCTTGTGACACCAATGGGCCTAAAAGGGCCCTGGGAGGAATTGTTACAGCACGGGGACAAATAGAAGCAAGGATCTCCTATGCCACCATGGAGGCCAAGAATCAAATAATTCATTGTGACATCAAGTGGCCTAAAAGGGCATGGGATGCATTGTGACACCACAGGGGATAAGAGAAGCAAGGAACCATTGTGACCCAATGCAGGCTAACAATCTAATGATCCCTTGTGACACCAATGGGCCTAAAAGGGGCAGGGATGAATTGTGAAAGCATGGGGCCCAAGTAAAACCTGGTACAATTATGCCACCATGGAGGCCAAGAATCAAATGATTCATTGTGACATCAAGTGGCCTAAAAGGGCATGGGATGCATTGTGACAGCACAGGGGTTAAGAGAAGCAAGGATCCAGTGTGACCCAATGGAGGCTAATAATCCCAGGATCCCATGTGACACCAGGGGGCATAAAAGGGCCAGGGATGAATTGTGACAGCATGGGGCTCAATAGAAACAAGGAACCATTATGCCACCATGGAGGCCAAGAATCAAATGATTCATTGTGACATCAAGTGGCCTAAAAGGGCTTGGAATGCATTGTGACACCACAGAGGTTAAGAGAAGCAAGGAACCATTGTGACCCAATGCAGGCTAACAATCTATTGATCCCTTGTGGCACCAGGGGGTATAAAAAGGGCCAGGGATGGATTGTTCCAGCACGGGGACCAATAGAAGCAAGGATCTATTATGCCACCGTGGAGGCCAAGAATCAAATGATTCATTGTGACATCAAGTGGCCTAAAAGGGCATGGGATGCATTGTGACAGCACAGGGGTTAAGAGAAGCAAGGATCCATTGTGACCCAATGGAGGCTAATAATCCCAGGATCCCATTTGACACCAAGGGCTCGTAAAAGGGCCAGGGACGAATTGTGACAGCATGGGGCCCAATAGAAACAAGGAACCATTATGCCACCATGGAGGCCAAGAATCAAATGATTCATTGTGACATCAAGTGGCCTAAAAGGGCATGGGATGCATTGTGACACCACAGAGGTTAAGAGAAGCAAGGAACCATTGTGACCCAATGCAGGCTAACAATCTAATGATCCCTTGTGACACCAATGGGCCTAAAAGGGCCCTGGGAGGAATTGTTACAGCACGGGGACAAATAGAAGCAAGGATCTCCTATGCCACCATGGAGGCCAAGAATCAAATAATTCATTGTGACATCAAGTGGCCTAAAAGGGCATGGGATGCATTGTGACACCACAGGGGATAAGAGAAGCAAGGAACCATTGTGACCCAATGCAGGCTAACAATCTAATGATCCCTTGTGACACCAATGGGCCTAAAAGGGGCAGGGATGAATTGTGAAAGCATGGGGCCCAAGTAAAACCTGGTACAATTATGCCACCATGGAGGCCAAGAATCAAATAATTCATTGTGGCATCATGTGGCCTAAAAGGGCATGGGATGCATTGTGACAGCACAGGGGTTAAGAGAAGCAAGGATCCATTGTGACCCAATGGAGGCTAATAATCCCAGGATCCCATTTTACACCAGGGGTCGCAAAAGGACCACGGATGAACTCTGACAGCAAGGGGACCTATAGAACAAGGAACCATTATGACACCATGAAGGCCAAGAATCAAATGATTCATTGTGACATCAAGTGGCCTAAAAGGGCATGGGATGCATTGTGACACCACAGAGGTTAAGAGAAGCAAGGATCCATTGCGACCCAATGCAGGCTAACAATCTAATGATCCCTTGTGACACCAATGGGCCTAAAAGGGCCAGGGATGAATTGTTGCAGCACGGGGACAAATAGAAGCAAGGATCTCCTATGCCACCATGGAGGCCAAGAATCAAATAATTCATTGTAACATCAAGTTGCCTAAAAGGGCATGGGATGCATTGTGACGCCTCAGGGGTTAAGAGAAGCAAGGATCCATTGTGACCCAATGGAGGCTAATAATCCCAGGATCCCATTTGACACCAGGGGGCGTAAAAGGGCCAGGGATGAATTGTGACAGCATGGGGCCCAATAGAAACAAGGAACCATTATGACACCATGGAGGCCAAGAATCAAATGATTCATTGTGACATCAAGTGGCCTAAAAGGGCATGGGATGCATTGTGACAGCACAGGGGTTAAGAGAAGCAAGGATCCAGTGTGACCCAATGGAGGCTAATAATCCCAGGATCCCATGTGACACCAGGGGGCGTAAAAGGGCCAGGGATGAATTGTGACAGCATGGGGCCCAATAGAAACAAGGAACCATTATGACACCATGGAGGCCAAGAATCAAATGATTCATTGTGACATCAAGTGGCCTAAAAGGGCATGGGATGCATTGTGACACCACAGAGGTTAAGAGAAGCAAGGAACCATTGTGACCCAATGCAGGCTAACAATCTAATGATCCCTTGTGACACCAATGGGCCTAAAAGGGCCAGGGATGAATTGTTACAGCATGGGGACCAATAGAAGCAAGGATCTATTATGCCACCATGGAGGTCAAGAATCAAATGATTCATTGTGACATCATGTGGCCTAAAAGGGCATGGGATGCATTGTGACAGCACAGGGGTTAAGAGAAGCAAGGATCCATTGTGACCCAATGCAGGCTAACAATCTAAGAATCCCTTTTGACACCAATGGGCCTATACGGGGCAGAAATGTATAGTGAAAGCATGGGACCCATTGAAAACCTGGTACAATTATGCCACCATGGAGGCCAAGAATCAAATGATTCATTGTGACATCATGTGGCCTAAAAGGGCATGGGATGCATTGTGACAGCACAGGGGTTAAGAGAAGCAAGGAACCATTGTGACCCAATGCAGGCTAACAATCTAAGAATCCCTTTTGACACCAGGGGGCGCAAAAGGACCACGGATGGACTGTGACAGCATGGGGACCTATAGAAGCAAGGAACCATTATGACACCATGAAGGCCAAGAATCAAATGGTTCATTGTAAGACCAAGTGGCCTAAAAGGGCTTGGAATGCATTGTGACAGCACAGAGGTTAAGAGAAGCAAGGAACCATTGTGACCCAATGCAGGCTAACAATCTAATGATCCCTTGTGGCACCAGGGGGTATAAAAAGGGCCAGGGATGGATTGTTACAGCACGGGGACCAATAGAAGCAAGGATCTATTATGCCACCATGGAGGCCAAGAATCAAATGATTCATTGTGACATCAAGTGGCCTAAAAGGGCATGGGATGCATTGTGACAGCACAGGGGTTAAGAGAAGCAAGGATCCATTGTGACCCAATGCAGGCTAACAATCTAAGAATCCCTTTTGACACCAGGGGTAGCAAAAGGACCACGGATGAACTCTGACAGCATGGGGCCCAATAGAAACAAGGAACCATTATGACAGCATGGAGGCCAAGAATCAAATGATTCATTGTGACATCAAGTGGCCTAAAAGGGCATGGGATGCATTGTGACACCACAGAGGTTAAGAGAAGCAAGGAACCATTGTGACCCAATGCAGGCTAACAATCTAATGATCCCTTGTGGCTCCAGGGGGTATAAAAAGGGCCAGGGATGGATTGTTACAGCACGGGGACCAATAGAAGCAAGGATCTATTATGCCACGGTGGAGGCCAAGAATCAAATGATTCATTGTGACATCAAGTGGCCTAAAAGGGCATGGGATGCATTGTGACACCACAGGGGATAAGAGAAGCAAGGAACCATTGTGACCCAATGCAGGCTAACAATCTAATGATCCCTTGTGACACCAATGGGCCTAAAAGGGGCAGGGATGAATTGTGAAAGCATGGGGCCCAAGTAAAACCTGGTACAATTATGCCACCATGGAGGCCAAGAATCAAATGATTCATTGTGACATCAAGTGGCCTAAAAGGGCATGGGATGCATTGTGACACCACAGAGGTTAAGAGAAGCAAGGAACCATTGTGACCCAATGCAGGCTAACAATCTAATGATCCCTTGTGACAAAAATGGGCCTAAAAGGGCCAGGGATCTATTGTTACAGCACGGGGACCAATAGAAGCAAGGATCTATTATGCCACCATGGAGGTCAAGAATCAAATGATTCATTGTGACATCATGTGGCCTAAAAGGGCATGGGATGCATTGTGACAGCACAGGGGTTAAGAGAAGCAAGGATCCATTGTGACCCAATGCAGGCTAACAATCTAAGAATCCCTTTTGACACCAATGGGCCTATACGGGGCAGAAATTTATAGTGAAAGCATGGGACCCAATGAAAACCTGGTACAATTATGCCACCATGGAGGCCAAGAATCAAATGATTCATTGTGACATCATGTGGCCTAAAAGGGCATGGGATGCATTGTGACAGCACAGGGGTTAAGAGAAGCAAGGAACCATTGTGACCCAATGCAGGCTAACAATCTAAGAATCCCTTTTGACACCAGGGGGCGCAAAAGGACCACGGATGGACTGTGACAGCATGGGGACCTATAGAAGCAAGGAACCATTATGACACCATGAAGGCCAAGAATCAAATGGTTCATTGTGACATCAAGTGGCCTAAAAGGGCTTGGAATGCATTGTGACACCACAGAGGTTAAGAGAAGCAAGGAACCATTGTGACCCAATGCAGGCTAACAATCTATTGATCCCTTGTGGCACCAGGGGGTATAAAAAGGGCCAGGGATGGATTGTTCCAGCACGGGGACCAATAGAAGCAAGGATCTATTATGCCACCGTGGAGGCCAAGAATCAAATGATTCATTGTGACATCAAGTGGCCTAAAAGGGCATGGGATGCATTGTGACAGCACAGGGGTTAAGAGAAGCAAGGATCCATTGTGACCCAATGGAGGCTAATAATCCCAGGATCCCATTTGACACCAAGGGCTCGTAAAAGGGCCAGGGACGAATTGTGACAGCATGGGGCCCAATAGAAACAAGGAACCATTATGCCACCATGGAGGCCAAGAATCAAATGATTCATTGTGACATCAAGTGGCCTAAAAGGGCATGGGATGCATTGTGACACCACAGAGGTTAAGAGAAGCAAGGAACCATTGTGACCCAATGCAGGCTAACAATCTAATGATCCCTTGTGACACCAATGGGCCTAAAAGGGCCCTGGGAGGAATTGTTACAGCACGGGGACAAATAGAAGCAAGGATCTCCTATGCCACCATGGAGGCCAAGAATCAAATAATTCATTGTGACATCAAGTGGCCTAAAAGGGCATGGGATGCATTGTGACACCACAGGGGATAAGAGAAGCAAGGAACCATTGTGACCCAATGCAGGCTAACAATCTAATGATCCCTTGTGACACCAATGGGCCTAAAAGGGGCAGGGATGAATTGTGAAAGCATGGGGCCCAAGTAAAACCTGGTACAATTATGCCACCATGGAGGCCAAGAATCAAATGATTCATTGTGACATCAAGTGGCCTAAAAGGGCATGGGATGCATTGTGACAGCACAGGGGTTAAGAGAAGCAAGGATCCAGTGTGACCCAATGGAGGCTAATAATCCCAGGATCCCATGTGACACCAGGGGGCATAAAAGGGCCAGGGATGAATTGTGACAGCATGGGGCCCAATAGAAACAAGGAACCATTATGACACCATGAAGGCCAAGAATCAAATGGTTCATTGTGACATCAAGTGGCCTAAAAGGGCTTGGAATGCATTGTGACACCACAGAGGTTAAGAGAAGCAAGGAACCATTGTGACCCAATGCAGGCTAACAATCTATTGATCCCTTGTGGCACCAGGGGGTATAAAAAGGGCCAGGGATGGATTGTTCCAGCACGGGGACCAATAGAAGCAAGGATCTATTATGCCACCGTGGAGGCCAAGAATCAAATGATTCATTGTGACATCAAGTGGCCTAAAAGGGCATGGGATGCATTGTGACAGCACAGGGGTTAAGAGAAGCAAGGATCCATTGTGACCCAATGGAGGCTAATAATCCCAGGATCCCATTTGACACCAAGGGCTCGTAAAAGGGCCAGGGACGAATTGTGACAGCATGGGGCCCAATAGAAACAAGGAACCATTATGCCACCATGGAGGCCAAGAATCAAATGATTCATTGTGACATCAAGTGGCCTAAAAGGGCATGGGATGCATTGTGACACCACAGAGGTTAAGAGAAGCAAGGAACCATTGTGACCCAATGCAGGCTAACAATCTAATGATCCCTTGTGACACCAATGGGCCTAAAAGGGCCCTGGGAGGAATTGTTACAGCACGGGGACAAATAGAAGCAAGGATCTCCTATGCCACCATGGAGGCCAAGAATCAAATAATTCATTGTGACATCAAGTGGCCTAAAAGGGCATGGGATGCATTGTGACACCACAGGGGATAAGAGAAGCAAGGAACCATTGTGACCCAATGCAGGCTAACAATCTAATGATCCCTTGTGACACCAATGGGCCTAAAAGGGGCAGGGATGAATTGTGAAAGCATGGGGCCCAAGTAAAACCTGGTACAATTATGCCACCATGGAGGCCAAGAATCAAATGATTCATTGTGACATCAAGTGGCCTAAAAGGGCATGGGATGCATTGTGACACCACAGAGGTTAAGAGAAGCAAGGAACCATTGTGACCCAATGCAGGCTAACAATCTAATGATCCCTTGTGACAAAAATGGGCCTAAAAGGGCCCGGGATGAATTGTTACAGCACGGGGACCAATAGAAGCAAGGATCTATTATGCCACCATGGAGGCCAAGAATCAAATAATTCATTGTGGCATCATGTGGCCTAAAAGGGCATGGGATGCATTGTGACAGCACAGGGGTTAAGAGAAGCAAGGATCCATTGTGACCCAATGGAGGCTAATAATCCCAGGATCCCATTTTACACCAGGGGTCGCAAAAGGACCACGGATGAACTCTGACAGCAAGGGGACCTATAGAACAAGGAACCATTATGACACCATGAAGGCCAAGAATCAAATGATTCATTGTGACATCAAGTGGCCTAAAAGGGCATGGGATGCATTGTGACACCACAGAGGTTAAGAGAAGCAAGGATCAATTGCGACCCAATGCAGGCTAACAATCTAATGATCCCTTGTGACACCAATGGGCCTAAAAGGGCCAGGGATGAATTGTTGCAGCACGGGGACAAATAGAAGCAAGGATCTCCTATGCCACCATGGAGGCCAAGAATCAAATAATTCATTGTAACATCAAGTTGCCTAAAAGGGCATGGGATGCATTGTGACGCCTCAGGGGTTAAGAGAAGCAAGGATCCATTGTGACCCAATGGAGGCTAATAATCCCAGGATCCCATTTGACACCAGGGGGCGTAAAAGGGCCAGGGATGAATTGTGACAGCATGGGGCCCAATAGAAACAAGGAACCATTATGACACCATGGAGGCCAAGAATCAAATGATTCATTGTGACATCAAGTGGCCTAAAAGGGCATGGGATGCATTGTGACAGCACAGGGGTTAAGAGAAGCAAGGATCCAGTGTGACCCAATGGAGGCTAATAATCCCAGGATCCCATGTGACACCAGGGGGCGTAAAAGGGCCAGGGATGAATTGTGACAGCATGGGGCCCAATAGAAACAAGGAACCATTATGACACCATGGAGGCCAAGAATCAAATGATTCATTGTGACATCAAGTGGCCTAAAAGGGCATGGGATGCATTGTGACACCACAGAGGTTAAGAGAAGCAAGGAACCATTGTGACCCAATGCAGGCTAACAATCTAATGATCCCTTGTGACACCAATGGGCCTAAAAGGGCCAGGGATGAATTGTTACAGCATGGGGACCAATAGAAGCAAGGATCTATTATGCCACCATGGAGGTCAAGAATCAAATGATTCATTGTGACATCATGTGGCCTAAAAGGGCATGGGATGCATTGTGACAGCACAGGGGTTAAGAGAAGCAAGGATCCATTGTGACCCAATGCAGGCTAACAATCTAAGAATCCCTTTTGACACCAATGGGCCTATACGGGGCAGAAATGTATAGTGAAAGCATGGGACCCATTGAAAACCTGGTACAATTATGCCACCATGGAGGCCAAGAATCAAATGATTCATTGTGACATCATGTGGCCTAAAAGGGCATGGGATGCATTGTGACAGCACAGGGGTTAAGAGAAGCAAGGAACCATTGTGACCCAATGCAGGCTAACAATCTAAGAATCCCTTTTGACACCAGGGGGCGCAAAAGGACCACGGATGGACTGTGACAGCATGGGGACCTATAGAAGCAAGGAACCATTATGACACCATGAAGGCCAAGAATCAAATGGTTCATTGTGACATCAAGTGGCCTAAAAGGGCTTGGAATGCATTGTGACAGCACAGAGGTTAAGAGAAGCAAGGAACCATTGTGACCCAATGCAGGCTAATAATCTATTGATCCCTTGTGGCACCAGGGGGTATAAAAAGGGCCAGGGATGGATTGTTCCAGCACGGGGACCAATAGAAGCAAGGATCTATTATGCCACCGTGGAGGCCAAGAATCAAATGATTCATTGTGACATCAAGTGGCCTAAAAGGGCATGGGATGCATTGTGACAGCACAGGGGTTAAGAGAAGCAAGGATCCATTGTGACCCAATGGAGGCTAATAATCCCAGGATCCCATGTGACACCAGGGGGCGTAAAAGGGCCAGGGACGAATTGTGACAGCATGGGGCCCAATAGAAACAAGGAACCATTATGCCACCATGGAGGCCAAGAATCAAATGATTCATTGTGACATCAAGTGGCCTAAAAGGGCATGGGATGCATTGTGACACCACAGAGGTTAAGAGAAGCAAGGAACCATTGTGACCCAATGCAGGCTAACAATCTAATGATCCCTTGTGACACCAATGGGCCTAAAAGGGCCCTGGGAGGAATTGTTACAGCACGGGGACAAATAGAAGCAAGGATCTCCTATGCCACCATGGAGGCCAAGAATCAAATAATTCATTGTGACATCAAGTGGCCTAAAAGGGCATGGGATGCATTGTGACACCACAGGGGATAAGAGAAGCAAGGAACCATTGTGACCCAATGCAGGCTAACAATCTAATGATCCCTTGTGACACCAATGGGCCTAAAAGGGGCAGGGATGAATTGTGAAAGCATGGGGCCCAAGTAAAACCTGGTACAATTATGCCACCATGGAGGCCAAGAATCAAATGATTCATTGTGACATCAAGTGGCCTAAAAGGGCATGGGATGCATTGTGACACCACAGAGGTTAAGAGAAGCAAGGAACCATTGTGACCCAATGCAGGCTAACAATCTAATGATCCCTTGTGACAAAAATGGGCCTAAAAGGGCCAGGGATCTATTGTTACAGCACGGGGACCAATAGAAGCAAGGATCTATAATGCCACCATGGAGGCCAAGAATCAAATAATTCATTGTGGCATCATGTGGCCTAAAAGGGCATGGGATGCATTGTGAGAGCACAGGGGTTAAGAGAAGCAAGGATCCATTGTGACCCAATGGAGGCTAATAATCCCAGGATCCCATTTTACACCAGGGGTCGCAAAAGGACCACGGATGAACTCTGACAGCAAGGGGACCTATAGAACAAGGAACCATTATGACACCATGAAGGCCAAGAATCAAATGGTTCATTGTGACATCAAGTGGCCTAAAAGGGCATGGGATGCATTGTGACACCACAGAGGTTAAGAGAAGCAAGGATCCATTGCGACCCAATGCAGGCTAACAATCTAATGATCCCTTGTGACACCAATGGGCCTAAAAGGGCCAGGGATGAATTGTGAAAGCACGGGGACCAATAGAAGCAAGGATCTATTATGCCACCATGGAGGCCAAGAATCAAATAATTCATTGTAACATCAAGTTGCCTAAAAGGGCATGGGATGCATTGTGACGCCTCAGGGGTTAAGAGAAGCAAGGATCCATTGTGACCCAATGGAGGCTAATAATCCCAGGATCCCATTTGACACCAGGGGGCGTAAAAGGGCCAGGGAGGAATTGTGACAGCATGGGGCCCAATAGAAACAAGGAACCATTATGACACCATGGAGGCCAAGAATCAAATGATTCATTGTGACATCAAGTGGCCTAAAAGGGCATGGGATGCATTGTGACAGCACAGGGGTTAAGAGAAGCAAGGATCCAGTGTGACCCAATGGAGGCTAATAATCCCAGGGTCCCATGTGACACCAGGGGGCGTAAAAGGGCCAGGGATGAATTGTGACAGCATGGGGCCCAATAGAAACAAGGAACCATTATGACACCATTGAGGCCAAGAATCAAATGATTCATTGTGACATCAAGTGGCCTAAAAGGGCATGGGATGCATTGTGACACCACAGAGGTTAAGAGAAGCAAGGAACCATTGTGACCCAATGCAGGCTAACAATCTAATGATCCCTTGTGACACCAATGGGCCTAAAAGGGCCAGGGATGAATTGTTACAGCATGGGGACCAATAGAAGCAAGGATCTATTATGCCACCATGGAGGTCAAGAATCAAATGATTCATTGTGACATCATGTGGCCTAAAAGGGCATGGGATGCATTGTGACAGCACAGGGGTTAAGAGAAGCAAGGATCCATTGTGACCCAATGCAGGCTAACAATCTAAGAATCCCTTTTGACACCAATGGGCCTATACGGGGCAGAAATGTATAGTGAAAGCATGGGACCCAATGAAAACCTGGTACAATTATGCCACCATGGAGGCCAAGAATCAAATGATTCATTGTGACATCATGTGGCCTAAAAGGGCATGGGATGCATTGTGACAGCACAGGGGTTAAGAGAAGCAAGGAACCATTGTGACCCAATGCAGGCTAACAATCTAAGAATCCCTTTTGACACCAGGGGGCGCAAAAGGACCACGGATGGACTGTGACAGCATGGGGACCTATAGAAGCAAGGAACCATTATGACACCATGAAGGCCAAGAATCAAATGGTTCATTGTGACATCAAGTGGCCTAAAAGGGCTTGGAATGCATTGTGACACCACAGAGGTTAAGAGAAGCAAGGAACCATTGTGACCCAATGCAGGCTAACAATCTATTGATCCCTTGTGGCACCAGGGGGTATAAAAAGGGCCAGGGATGGATTGTTCCAGCACGGGGACCAATAGAAGCAAGGATCTATTATGCCACCGTGGAGGCCAAGAATCAAATGATTCATTGTGACATCAAGTGGCCTAAAAGGGCATGGGATGCATTGTGACAGCACAGGGGTTAAGCGAAGCAAGGATCCATTGTGACCCAATGCAGGCTAACAATCTAAGAATCCCTTTTGACACCAGGGGGTGGAAAAGGACCACGGATGAACTCTGACAGCATGGGGACCTATAGAAGCAAGGAACCATTATGACACCATGAAGGCCAAGAATCAAATGGTTCATTGTAAGACCAAGTGGCCTAAAAGGGCTTGGAATGCATTGTGACAGCACAGAGGTTAAGAGAAGCAAGGAACCATTGTGACCCAATGCAGGCTAACAATCTAATGATCCCTTGTGGCACCAGGGGGTATAAAAAGGGCCAGGGATGGATTGTTACAGCACGGGGACCAATAGAAGCAAGGATCTATTATGCCACCATGGAGGCCAAGAATCAAATGATTCATTGTGACATCAAGTGGCCTAAAAGGGCATGGGATGCATTGTGACAGCACAGGGGTTAAGAGAAGCAAGGATCCATTGTGACCCAATGCAGGCTAACAATCTAAGAATCCCTTTTGACACCAGGGGTAGCAAAAGGACCACGGATGAACTCTGACAGCATGGGGCCCAATAGAAACAAGGAACCATTATGACAGCATGGAGGCCAAGAATCAAATGATTCATTGTGACATCAAGTGGCCTAAAAGGGCATGGGATGCATTGTGACACCACAGAGGTTAAGAGAAGCAAGGATCCATTGCGACCCAATGGAGGCTAATAATCCCAGGATCCCATGTGACACCAGGGGGCGTAAAAGGGCCAGGGATGAATTGTGACAGCATGGGGCCCAATAGAAACAAGGAACCATTATGACACCATGGAGGCCAAGAATCAAATGATTCATTGTGACATCAAGTGGCCTAAAAGGGCATGGGATGCATTGTGACACCACAGAGGTTAAGAGAAGCAAGGAACCATTGTGACCCAATGCAGGCTAACAATCTAATGATCCCTTGTGACACCAATGGGCCTAAAAGGGCCCTGGGAGGAATTGTTACAGCACGGGGACAAATAGAAGCAAGGATCTCCTATGCCACCATGGAGGCCAAGAATCAAATAATTCATTGTGACATCAAGTGGCCTAAAAGGGCATGGGATGCATTGTGACACCACAGGGGATAAGAGAAGCAAGGAACCATTGTGACCCAATGCAGGCTAACAATCTAATGATCCCTTGTGACACCAATGGGCCTAAAAGGGGCAGGGATGAATTGTGAAAGCATGGGGCCCAAGTAAAACCTGGTACAATTATGCCACCATGGAGGCCAAGAATCAAATGATTCATTGTGACATCAAGTGGCCTAAAAGGGCATGGGATGCATTGTGACACCACAGAGGTTAAGAGAAGCAAGGAACCATTGTGACCCAATGCAGGCTAACAATCTAATGATCCCTTGTGACAAAAATGGGCCTAAAAGGGCCAGGGATCTATTGTTACAGCACGGGGACCAATAGAAGCAAGGATCTATAATGCCACCATGGAGGCCAAGAATCAAATAATTCATTGTGGCATCATGTGGCCTAAAAGGGCATGGGATGCATTGTGACAGCACAGGGGTTAAGAGAAGCAAGGATCCATTGTGACCCAATGGAGGCTAATAATCCCAGGATCCCATTTTACACCAGGGGTCGCAAAAGGACCACGGATGAACTCTGACAGCAAGGGGACCTATAGAACAAGGAACCATTATGACACCATGAAGGCCAAGAATCAAATGGTTCATTGTGACATCAAGTGGCCTAAAAGGGCATGGGATGCATTGTGACACCACAGAGGTTAAGAGAAGCAAGGATCCATTGCGACCCAATGCAGGCTAACAATCTAATGATCCCTTGTGACACCAATGGGCCTAAAAGGGGCAGGGATGAATTGTGAAAGCATGGGGCCCAAGTAAAACCTGGTACAATTATGACACCATGGAGGCCAAGAATCAAATGATTCATTGTGACATCAAGTGGCCTAAAAGGGCTTGGAATGCATTGTCACACCACAGAGGTTAAGAGAAGCAAGGATCCATTGTGACCCAATGCAGGCTAACAATCCAGTGATCCCTTGTAGCACCAGGGGGTATAAAAAATGCCAGGGATGGATTGTCACAGCACGGGGACCAATAGAAGCAAGGATCTATTATGCCATCGTGGAGGCCAAGAATCAAATGATTCATTGTGACATCAAGTGGCCTAAAAGGGCATGGGATGCATTGTAACAGCACAGGGGTTAAGAGAAGCAAGGATCCATTGTGACCCAATGGAGGCTAATAATCCCAGGATCCCATTTGACACCAGGGGGCGTAAAAGGGCCAGGGATGAATTGTGACAGCATGGGGCCCAATAGAAACAAGGAACCATTATGACACCATGGAGGTCAAGAATCAAATGATTCATTGTGACATCATGTGGCCTAAAAGGGCATAAGATGCATTGTGACACCACAGGGGTTAAGAGAAGCAAGGATCCATTGTGACCCAATGCAGGCTAACAATCTAATGATCGCTTTTGACACCAATGGGCCTAAAAGGGGCAGAAATGTATTGTGAAAGCATGGGGCCAAATTAAAACCTGGTACAATTACGCCACCATGGAGGCCAAGAATCAAATGATTCATTGTAACACCAAGTGGCCTAAAAGGGCATGGGATGCATTGTGACACCACAGGGGTTAAGCGAAGCAAGGATCCATTGTGACCCAATGCAGGCTAACAATCTAAGAATCCCTTTTGACACCAGGGGGTGGAAAAGGACCACGGATGAACTCTGACAGCATGGGGACCTATAGAAGCAAGGAACCATTATGACACCATGAAGGCCAAGAATCAAATGGTTCATTGTAAGACCAAGTGGCCTAAAAGGGCTTGGAATGCATTGTGACAGCACAGAGGTTAAGAGAAGCAAGGAACCATTGTGACCCAATGCAGGCTAACAATCTATTGATCCCTTGTGGCACCAGGGGGTATAAAAAGGGCCAGGGATGGATTGTTACAGCACGGGGACCAATAGAAGCAAGGATCTATTATGCCACCATGGAGGCCAAGAATCAAATGATTCATTGTGACATCAAGTGGCCTAAAAGGGCATGGGATGCATTGTGACAGCACAGGGGTTAAGAGAAGCAAGGATCCATTGTGACCCAATGCAGGCTAACAATCTAAGAATCCCTTTTGACACCAGGGGTAGCAAAAGGACCACGGATGAACTCTGACAGCATGGGGCCCAATAGAAACAAGGAACCATTATGACAGCATGGAGGCCAAGAATCAAATGATTCATTGTGACATCAAGTGGCCTAAAAGGGCATGGGATGCATTGTGACACCACAGAGGTTAAGAGAAGCAAGGAACCATTGTGACCCAATGCAGGCTAACAATCTAATGATCCCTTGTGACACCAATGGGCCTAAAAGGGCCCTGGGAGGAATTGTTACAGCACGGGGACAAATAGAAGCAAGGATCTCCTATGCCACCATGGAGGCCAAGAATCAAATAATTCATTGTGACATCATGTGGCCTAAAAGGGCATGGGATGCATTGTGACAGCACAGGGGTTAAGAGAAGCAAGGATCCATTGTGACCCAATGGAGGCTAACAATCTAAGAATCCCTTTTGACACCAGGGGGCGCAAAAGGGCCACGGATGAACTCTGACAGCATGGGGACCTTTAGAAGCAGGGAACCATTATGACACCATGAAGGCCAAGAATCAAATGATTCATTGTGACATCAAGTGGCCTAAAAGGGCTTGGAATGCATTGTGACACCACAGAGGTTAAGAGAAGCAAGGAACCATTGTGACCCAATGCAGGCTAACAATCTAATGATCCCTTGTGGCTCCAGGGGGTATAAAAAGGGCCAGGGATGGATTGTTACAGCACGGGGACCAATAGAAGCAAGGATCTATTATGCCACGGTGGAGGCCAAGAATCAAATGATTCATTGTGACATCAAGTGGCCTAAAAGGGCATGGGATGCATTGTGACACCACAGGGGATAAGAGAAGCAAGGAACCATTGTGACCCAATGCAGGCTAACAATCTAATGATCCCTTGTGACACCAATGGGCCTAAAAGGGGCAGGGATGAATTGTGAAAGCATGGGGCCCAAGTAAAACCTGGTACAATTATGCCACCATGGAGGCCAAGAATCAAATGATTCATTGTGACATCAAGTGGCCTAAAAGGGCATGGGATGCATTGTGACACCACAGAGGTTAAGAGAAGCAAGGAACCATTGTGACCCAATGCAGGCTAACAATCTAATGATCCCTTGTGACAAAAATGGGCCTAAAAGGGCCAGGGATCTATTGTTACAGCACGGGGACCAATAGAAGCAAGGATCTATAATGCCACCATGGAGGCCAAGAATCAAATAATTCATTGTAACATCAAGTTGCCTAAAAGGGCATGGGATGCATTGTGACAGCACAGGGGTTAAGAGAAGCAAGGATCCATTGTGACCCAATGGAGGCTAATGATCCCAGGATCCCATTTGACACCAGGGGGCGTAAAAGGGCCAGGGATGAATTGTGACAGCATGGGGCCCAATAGAAACAAGGAACCATTATGCCACCATGGAGGCCAAGAATCAAATGATTCATTGTGACATCAAGTGGCCTAAAAGGGCATGGGATGCATTGTGACACCACAGAGGTTAAGAGAAGCAAGGAACCATTGTGACCCAATGCAGGCTAACAATCTAATGATCCCTTGTGACACCAATGGGCCTAAAAGGGCCCTGGGAGGAATTGTTACAGCACGGGGACAAATAGAAGCAAGGATCTCCTATGCCACCATGGAGGCCAAGAATCAAATAATTCATTGTGACATCAAGTGGCCTAAAAGGGCATGGGATGCATTGTGACACCACAGGGGATAAGAGAAGCAAGGAACCATTGTGACCCAATGCAGGCTAACAATCTAATGATCCCTTGTGACACCAATGGGCCTAAAAGGGGCAGGGATGAATTGTGAAAGCATGGGGCCCAAGTAAAACCTGGTACAATTATGCCACCATGGAGGCCAAGAATCAAATGATTCATTGTGACATCAAGTGGCCTAAAAGGGCATGGGATGCATTGTGACACCACAGAGGTTAAGAGAAGCAAGGAACCATTGTGACCCAATGCAGGCTAACAATCTAATGATCCCTTGTGACAAAAATGGGCCTAAAAGGGCCAGGGATCTATTGTTACAGCACGGGGACCAATAGAAGCAAGGATCTATAATGCCACCATGGAGGCCAAGAATCAAATAATTCATTGTGGCATCATGTGGCCTAAAAGGGCATGGGATGCATTGTGACAGCACAGGGGTTAAGAGAAGCAAGGATCCATTGTGACCCAATGGAGGCTAATAATCCCAGGATCCCATTTTACACCAGGGGTCACAAAAGGACCACGGATGAACTCTGACAGCAAGGGGACCTATAGAACAAGGAACCATTATGACACCATGAAGGCCAAGAATCAAATGGTTCATTGTGACATCAAGTGGCCTAAAAGGGCATGGGATGCATTGTGACACCACAGAGGTTAAGAGAAGCAAGGATCCATTGCGACCCAATGCAGGCTAACAATCTAATGATCCCTTGTGACACCAATGGGCCTAAAAGGGCCAGGGATGAATTGTGAAAGCATGGGGCCCAAGTAAAACCTGGTACAATTATGACACCATGGAGGCCAAGAATCAAATGATTCATTGTGACATCAAGTGGCCTAAAAGGGCTTGGAATGCATTGTCACACCACAGAGGTTAAGAGAAGCAAGGATCCATTGTGACCCAATGCAGGCTAACAATCCAGTGATCCCTTGTTGCACCAGGGGGTATAAAAAGTGCCAGGGATGGATTGTCACAGCACGGGGACCAATAGAAGCAAGGATCTATTATGCCATCGTGGAGGCCAAGAATCAAATGATTCATTGTGACATCAAGTGGCCTAAAAGGGCATGGGATGCATTGTAACAGCACAGGGGTTAAGAGAAGCAAGGATCCATTGTGACCCAATGGAGGCTAATAATCCCAGGATCCCATTTGACACCAGGGGGCGTAAAAGGGCCAGGGATGAATTGTGACAGCATGGGGCCCAATAGAAACAAGGAACCATTATGACACCATGGAGGTCAAGAATCAAATGATTCATTGTGACATCATGTGGCCTAAAAGGGCATAAGATGCATTGTGACACCACAGGGGTTAAGAGAAGCAAGGATCCATTGTGACCCAATGCAGGCTAACAATCTAATGATCGCTTTTGACACCAATGGGCCTAAAAGGGGCAGAAATGTATTGTGAAAGCATGGGGCCAAATTAAAACCTGGTACAATTACGCCACCATGGAGGCCAAGAATCAAATGATTCATTGTAACACCAAGTGGCCTAAAAGGGCATGGGATGCATTGTGACACCACAGGGGTTAAGCGAAGCAAGGATCCATTGTGACCCAATGCAGGCTAACAATCTAAGAATCCCTTTTGACACCAGGGGGTGGAAAAGGACCACGGATGAACTCTGACAGCATGGGGACCTATAGAAGCAAGGAACCATTATGACACCATGAAGGCCAAGAATCAAATGGTTCATTGTAAGACCAAGTGGCCTAAAAGGGCTTGGAATGCATTGTGACAGCACAGAGGTTAAGAGAAGCAAGGAACCATTGTGGCCCAATGCAGGCTAACAATCTAATGATCCCTTGTGGCACCAGGGGGTATAAAAAGGGCCAGGGATGGATTGTTCCAGCACGGGGACCAATAGAAGCAAGGATCTATTATGCCACCATGGAGGCCAAGAATCAAATGATTCATTGTGACATCAAGTGGCCTAAAAGGGCATGGGATGCATTGTGACACCACAGAGGTTAAGAGAAGCAAGGAACCATTGTGACCCAATGCAGGCTAACAATCTAATGATCCCTTGTGACAAAAATGGGCCTAAAAGGGCCAGGGATCTATTGTTACAGCACGGGGACCAATAGAAGCAAGGATCTATAATGCCACCATGGAGGCCAAGAATCAAATAATTCATTGTAACATCAAGTTGCCTAAAAGGGCATGGGATGCATTGTGACAGCACAGGGGTTAAGAGAAGCAAGGATCCATTGTGACCCAATGGAGGCTAATGATCCCAGGATCCCATTTGACACCAGGGGGCGTAAAAGGGCCAGGGATGAATTGTGACAGCATGGGGCCCAATAGAAACAAGGAACCATTATGCCACCATGGAGGCCAAGAATCAAATGATTCATTGTGACATCAAGTGGCCTAAAAGGGCATGGGATGCATTGTGACACCACAGAGGTTAAGAGAAGCAAGGAACCATTGTGACCCAATGCAGGCTAACAATCTAATGATCCCTTGTGACACCAATGGGCCTAAAAGGGCCCTGGGAGGAATTGTTACAGCACGGGGACAAATAGAAGCAAGGATCTCCTATGCCACCATGGAGGCCAAGAATCAAATAATTCATTGTGACATCAAGTGGCCTAAAAGGGCATGGGATGCATTGTGACACCACAGGGGATAAGAGAAGCAAGGAACCATTGTGACCCAATGCAGGCTAACAATCTAATGATCCCTTGTGACACCAATGGGCCTAAAAGGGGCAGGGATGAATTGTGAAAGCATGGGGCCCAAGTAAAACCTGGTACAATTATGCCACCATGGAGGCCAAGAATCAAATGATTCATTGTGACATCAAGTGGCCTAAAAGGGCATGGGATGCATTGTGACACCACAGAGGTTAAGAGAAGCAAGGAACCATTGTGACCCAATGCAGGCTAACAATCTAATGATCCCTTGTGACAAAAATGGGCCTAAAAGGGCCAGGGATCTATTGTTACAGCACGGGGACCAATAGAAGCAAGGATCTATAATGCCACCATGGAGGCCAAGAATCAAATAATTCATTGTGGCATCATGTGGCCTAAAAGGGCATGGGATGCATTGTGACAGCACAGGGGTTAAGAGAAGCAAGGATCCATTGTGACCCAATGGAGGCTAATAATCCCAGGATCCCATTTTACACCAGGGGTCACAAAAGGACCACGGATGAACTCTGACAGCAAGGGGACCTATAGAACAAGGAACCATTATGACACCATGAAGGCCAAGAATCAAATGGTTCATTGTGACATCAAGTGGCCTAAAAGGGCATGGGATGCATTGTGACACCACAGAGGTTAAGAGAAGCAAGGATCCATTGCGACCCAATGCAGGCTAACAATCTAATGATCCCTTGTGACACCAATGGGCCTAAAAGGGCCAGGGATGAATTGTGAAAGCATGGGGCCCAAGTAAAACCTGGTACAATTATGACACCATGGAGGCCAAGAATCAAATGATTCATTGTGACATCAAGTGGCCTAAAAGGGCTTGGAATGCATTGTCACACCACAGAGGTTAAGAGAAGCAAGGATCCATTGTGACCCAATGCAGGCTAACAATCCAGTGATCCCTTGTTGCACCAGGGGGTATAAAAAGTGCCAGGGATGGATTGTCACAGCACGGGGACCAATAGAAGCAAGGATCTATTATGCCATCGTGGAGGCCAAGAATCAAATGATTCATTGTGACATCAAGTGGCCTAAAAGGGCATGGGATGCATTGTAACAGCACAGGGGTTAAGAGAAGCAAGGATCCATTGTGACCCAATGGAGGCTAATAATCCCAGGATCCCATTTGACACCAGGGGGCGTAAAAGGGCCAGGGATGAATTGTGACAGCATGGGGCCCAATAGAAACAAGGAACCATTATGACACCATGGAGGTCAAGAATCAAATGATTCATTGTGACATCATGTGGCCTAAAAGGGCATAAGATGCATTGTGACACCACAGGGGTTAAGAGAAGCAAGGATCCATTGTGACCCAATGCAGGCTAACAATCTAATGATCGCTTTTGACACCAATGGGCCTAAAAGGGGCAGAAATGTATTGTGAAAGCATGGGGCCAAATTAAAACCTGGTACAATTACGCCACCATGGAGGCCAAGAATCAAATGATTCATTGTAACACCAAGTGGCCTAAAAGGGCATGGGATGCATTGTGACACCACAGGGGTTAAGCGAAGCAAGGATCCATTGTGACCCAATGCAGGCTAACAATCTAAGAATCCCTTTTGACACCAGGGGGTGGAAAAGGACCACGGATGAACTCTGACAGCATGGGGACCTATAGAAGCAAGGAACCATTATGACACCATGAAGGCCAAGAATCAAATGGTTCATTGTAAGACCAAGTGGCCTAAAAGGGCTTGGAATGCATTGTGACAGCACAGAGGTTAAGAGAAGCAAGGAACCATTGTGGCCCAATGCAGGCTAACAATCTAATGATCCCTTGTGGCACCAGGGGGTATAAAAAGGGCCAGGGATGGATTGTTCCAGCACGGGGACCAATAGAAGCAAGGATCTATTATGCCACCATGGAGGCCAAGAATCAAATGATTCATTGTGACATCAAGTGGCCTAAAAGGGCATGGGATGCATTGTGACAGCACAGGGGTTAAGAGAAGCAAGGATCCAGTGTGACCCAATGCAGGCTAACAATCTAAGAATCCCTTTTGACACCAGGGGTAGCAAAAGGACCACGGATGAACTCTGACAGCATGGGGCCCAATAGAAACAAGGAACCATTATGACAGCATGGAGGCCAAGAATCAAATGATTCATTGTGACATCAAGTGGCCTAAAAGGGCATGGGATGCATTGTGACACCACAGAGGTTAAGAGAAGCAAGGAACCATTGTGACCCAATGCAGGCTAACAATCTAATGATCCCTTGTGACACCAATGGGCCTAAAAGGGCCCTGGGAGGAATTGTTAGAGCACGGGGACAAATAGAAGCAAGGATCTCCTATGCCACCATGGAGGCCAAGAATCAAATAATTCATTGTGACATCATGTGGCCTAAAAGGGCATGGGATGCATTGTGACAGCACAGGGGTTAAGAGAAGCAAGGATCCATTGTGACCCAATGGAGGCTAACAATCTAAGAATCCCTTTTGACACCAGGGGGCGCAAAAGGGCCACGGATGAACTCTGACAGCATGGGGACCTTTAGAAGCAGGGAACCATTATGACACCATGAAGGCCAAGAATCAAATGATTCATTGTGACATCAAGTGGCCTAAAAGGGCTTGGAATGCATTGTGACACCACAGAGGTTAAGAGAAGCAAGGAACCATTGTGACCCAATGCAGGCTAACAATCTAATGATCCCTTGTGGCTCCAGGGGGTATAAAAAGGGCCAGGGATGGATTGTTACAGCACGGGGACCAATAGAAGCAAGGATCTATTATGCCACGGTGGAGGCCAAGAATCAAATGATTCATTGTGACATCAAGTGGCCTAAAAGGGCATGGGATGCATTGTGACACCACAGGGGATAAGAGAAGCAAGGAACCATTGTGACCCAATGCAGGCTAACAATCTAATGATCCCTTGTGACACCAATGGGCCTAAAAGGGGCAGGGATGAATTGTGAAAGCATGGGGCCCAAGTAAAACCTGGTACAATTATGCCACCATGGAGGCCAAGAATCAAATGATTCATTGTGACATCAAGTGGCCTAAAAGGGCATGGGATGCATTGTGACACCACAGAGGTTAAGAGAAGCAAGGAACCATTGTGACCCAATGCAGGCTAACAATCTAATGATCCCTTGTGACAAAAATGGGCCTAAAAGGGCCAGGGATCTATTGTTACAGCACGGGGACCAATAGAAGCAAGGATCTATAATGCCACCATGGAGGCCAAGAATCAAATAATTCATTGTAACATCAAGTTGCCTAAAAGGGCATGGGATGCATTGTGACAGCACAGGGGTTAAGAGAAGCAAGGATCCATTGTGACCCAATGGAGGCTAATAATCCCAGGATCCCATTTGACACCAGGGGGCGTAAAAGGGCCAGGGATGAATTGTGACAGCATGGGGCCCAATAGAAACAAGGAACCATTATGACACCATGGAGGCCAAGAATCAAATGATTCATTGTGACATCAAGTGGCCTAAAAGGGCATGGGATGCATTGTGACAGCACAGGGGTTAAGAGAAGCAAGGATCCAGTGTGACCCAATGGAGGCTAATAATCCCAGGATCCCATGTGACACCAGGGGGCGTAAAAGGGCCAGGGATGAATTGTGACAGCATGGGGCCCAATAGAAACAAGGAACCATTATGACACCATGGAGGCCAAGATTCAAATGATTCATTGTGACATCAAGTGGCCTAAAAGGGCATGGGATGCATTGTGACACCACAGAGGTTAAGAGAAGCAAGGAACCATTGTGACCCAATGCAGGCTAACAATCTAATGATCCCTTGTGACAAAAATGGGCCTAAAAGGGCCAGGGATGAATTGTTACAGCAATGGGACCAATAGAAGCAAGGATCTATTATGCCACCATGGAGGTCAAGAATCAAATGATTCATTGTGACATCATGTGGCCTAAAAGGGCATGGGATGCATTGTGACAGCACAGGGGTTAAGAGAAGCAAGGATCCATTGTGACCCAATGCAGGCTAACAATCTAAGAATCCCTTTTGACACCAATGGGCCTATACGGGGCAGAAATGTATAGTGAAAGCATGGGACCCAATGAAAACCTGGTACAATTATGCCACCATGGAGGCCAAGAATCAAATGATTCATTGTGACATCATGTGGCCTAAAAGGGCATGGGATGCATTGTGACAGCACAGGGGTTAAGAGAAGCAAGGAACCATTGTGACCCAATGCAGGCTAACAATCTAAGAATCCCTTTTGACACCAGGGGGCACAAAAGGACCACGGATGGACTGTGACAGCATGGGGACCTATAGAAGCAAGGAACCATTATGACACCATGGAGGCCAAGAATCAAATGATTCATTGTGACATCAAGTGGCCTAAAAGGGCATGGGATGCATTGTGACACCACAGAGGTTAAGAGAAGCAAGGAACCATTGTGACCCAATGCAGGCTAACAATCTATTGATCCCTTGTGGCACCAGGGGGTATAAAAAGGGCCAGGGATGGATTGTTCCAGCACGGGGACCAATAGAAGCAAGGATCTATTATGCCACCGTGGAGGCCAAGAATCAAATGATTCATTGTGACATCAAGTGGCCTAAAAGGGCATGGGATGCATTGTGACAGCACAGGGGTTAAGAGAAGCAAGGATCCATTGTGACCCAATGGAGGCTAATAATCCCAGGATCCCATTTGACACCAAGGGCTCGTAAAAGGGCCAGGGACTTATTGTGACAGCATGGGGCCCAATAGAAACAAGGAACCATTATGACACCATGGAGGCCAAGAATCAAATGATTCATTGTGACATCAAGTGGCCTAAAAGGGCATGGGATGCATTGTGACACCACAGAGGTTAAGAGAAGCAAGGAACCATTGTGACCCAATGCAGGCTAACAATCTAATGATCCCTTGTGACACCAATGGGCCTAAAAGGGCCCTGGGAGGAATTGTTACAGCACGGGGACAAATAGAAGCAAGGATCTCCTATGCCACCATGGAGGCCAAGAATCAAATAATTCATTGTGACATCAAGTGGCCTAAAAGGGCATGGGATGCATTGTGACACCACAGGGGATAAGAGAAGCAAGGAACCATTGTGACCCAATGGAGGCTAACAATCTAATGATCCCTTGTGACACCAATGGGCCTAAAAGGGGCAGGGATGAATTGTGAAAGCATGGGGCCCAAGTAAAACCTGGTACAATTATGCCACCATGGAGGCCAAGAATCAAATGATTCATTGTGACATCAAGTGGCCTAAAAGGGCATGGGATGCATTGTGACACCACAGAGGTTAAGAGAAGCAAGGAACCATTGTGACCCAATGCAGGCTAACAATCTAATGATCCCTTGTGACAAAAATGGGCCTAAAAGGGCCAGGGATCTATTGTTACAGCACGGGGACCAATAGAAGCAAGGATCTATAATGCCACCATGGAGGCCAAGAATCAAATAATTCATTGTGGCATCATGTGGCCTAAAAGGGCATGGGATGCATTGTGACAGCACAGGGGTTAAGAGAAGCAAGGATCCATTGTGACCCAATGGAGGCTAATAATCCCAGGATCCCATTTTACACCAGGGGTCGCAAAAGGACCACGGATGAACTCTGACAGCAAGGGGACCTATAGAACAAGGAACCATTATGACACCATGAAGGCCAAGAATCAAATGGTTCATTGTGACATCAAGTGGCCTAAAAGGGCATGGGATGCATTGTGACACCACAGAGGTTAAGAGAAGCAAGGATCCATTGTGACCCAATGCAGGCTAACAATCTAATGATCCCTTGTGACACCAATGGGCCTAAAAGGGGCAGGGATGAATTGTGAAAGCATGGGGCCCAAGTAAAACCTGGTACAATTATGACACCATGGAGGCCAAGAATCAAATGATTCATTGTGACATCAAGTGGCCTAAAAGGGCTTGGAATGCATTGTCACACCACAGAGGTTAAGAGAAGCAAGGATCCATTGTGACCCAATGCAGGCTAACAATCCAGTGATCCCTTGTTGCACCAGGGGGTATAAAAAGTGCCAGGGATGGATTGTCACAGCACGGGGACCAATAGAAGCAAGGATCTATTATGCCATCGTGGAGGCCAAGAATCAAATGATTCATTGTGACATCAAGTGGCCTAAAAGGGCATGGGATGCATTGTAACAGCACAGGGGTTAAGAGAAGCAAGGATCCATTGTGACCCAATGGAGGCTAATAATCCCAGGATCCCATTTGACACCAGGGGGCGTAAAAGGGCCAGGGATGAATTGTGACAGCATGGGGCCCAATAGAAACAAGGAACCATTATGACACCATGGAGGTCAAGAATCAAATGATTCATTGTGACATCATGTGGCCTAAAAGGGCATAAGATGCATTGTGACACCACAGGGGTTAAGAGAAGCAAGGATCCATTGTGACCCAATGCAGGCTAACAATCTAATGATCGCTTTTGACACCAATGGGCCTAAAAGGGGCAGAAATGTATTGTGAAAGCATGGGGCCAAATTAAAACCTGGTACAATTACGCCACCATGGAGGCCAAGAATCAAATGATTCATTGTAACACCAAGTGGCCTAAAAGGGCATGGGATGCATTGTGACACCACAGGGGTTAAGCGAAGCAAGGATCCATTGTGACCCAATGCAGGCTAACAATCTAAGAATCCCTTTTGACACCAGGGGGTAGAAAAGGACCACGGATGAACTCTGACAGCATGGGGACCTATAGAAGCAAGGAACCATTATGACACCATGAAGGCCAAGAATCAAATGGTTCATTGTAAGACCAAGTGGCCTAAAAGGGCTTGGAATGCATTGTGACAGCACAGAGGTTAAGAGAAGCAAGGAACCATTGTGACCCAATGCAGGCTAACAATCTAATGATCCCTTGTGGCACCAGGGGGTATAAAAAGGGCCAGGGATGGATTGTTCCAGCACGGGGACCAATAGAAGCAAGGATCTATTATGCCACCATGGAGGCCAAGAATCAAATGATTCATTGTGACATCAAGTGGCCTAAAAGGGCATGGGATGCATTGTGACAGCACAGGGGTTAAGAGAAGCAAGGATCCATTGTGACCCAATGCAGGCTAACAATCTAAGAATCCCTTTTGACACCAGGGGTAGCAAAAGGACCACGGATGAACTCTGACAGCATGGGGCCCAATAGAAACAAGGAACCATTATGACAGCATGGAGGCCAAGAATCAAATGATTCATTGTGACATCAAGTGGCCTAAAAGGGCATGGGATGCATTGTGACACCACAGAGGTTAAGAGAAGCAAGGAACCATTGTGACCCAATGCAGGCTAACAATCTAATGATCCCTTGTGACACCAATGGGCCTAAAAGGGCCCTGGGAGGAATTGTTAGAGCACGGGGACCAATAGAAGCAAGGATCTATTATGCCACCATGGAGGCCAAGAATCAAATAATTCATTGTAACATCAAGTTGCCTAAAAGGGCATGGGATGCATTGTGACGCCTCAGGGGTTAAGAGAAGCAAGGATCCATTGTGACCCAATGGAGGCTAATAATCCCAGGATCCCATTTGACACCAGGGGGCGTAAAAGGGCCAGGGATGAATTGTGACAGCATGGGGCCCAATAGAAACAAGGAACCATTATGACACCATGGAGGCCAAGAATCAAATGATTCATTGTGACATCAAGTGGCCTAAAAGGGCATGGGATGCATTGTGACAGCACAGGGGTTAAGAGAAGCAAGGATCCAGTGTGACCCAATGGAGGCTAATAATCCCAGGATCCCATGTGACACCAGGGGGCGTAAAAGGGCCAGGGATGAATTGTTACAGCATGGGGACCAATAGAAGCAAGGATCTATTATGCCACCATGGAGGTCAAGAATCAAATGATTCATTGTGACATCATGTGGCCTAAAAGGGCACGGGATGCATTGTGACAGCACAGGGGTTAAGAGAAGCAAGGATCCATTGTGACCCAATGCAGGCTAACAATCTAAGAATCCCTTTTGACACCAATGGGCCTATACGGGGCAGAAATGTATAGTGAAAGCATGGGACCCAATGAAAACCTGGTACAATTATGCCACCATGGAGGCCAAGAATCAAATGATTCATTGTGACATCATGTGGCCTAAAAGGGCATGGGATGCATTGTGACAGCACAGGGGTTAAGAGAAGCAAGGAACCATTGTGACCCAATGCAGGCTAACAATCTAAGAATCCCTTTTGACACCAGGGGGCGCAAAAGGACCACGGATGGACTGTGACAGCATGGGGACCTATAGAAGCAAGGAACCATTATGACACCATGAAGGCCAAGAATCAAATGGTTCATTGTGACATCAAGTGGCCTAAAAGGGCTTGGAATGCATTGTGACACCACAGAGGTTAAGAGAAGCAAGGAACCATTGTGACCCAATGCAGGCTAACAATCTATTGATCCCTTGTGGCACCAGGGGGTATAAAAAGGGCCAGGGATGGATTGTTCCAGCACGGGGACCAATAGAAGCAAGGATCTATTATGCCACCGTGGAGGCCAAGAATCAAATGATTCATTGTGACATCAAGTGGCCTAAAAGGGCATGGGATGCATTGTGACAGCACAGGGGTTAAGCGAAGCAAGGATCCATTGTGACCCAATGCAGGCTAACAATCTAAGAATCCCTTTTGACACCAGGGGGTGGAAAAGGACCACGGATGAACTCTGACAGCATGGGGACCTATAGAAGCAAGGAACCATTATGACACCATGAAGGCCAAGAATCAAATGGTTCATTGTAAGACCAAGTGGCCTAAAAGGGCTTGGAATGCATTGTGACAGCACAGAGGTTAAGAGAAGCAAGGAACCATTGTGACCCAATGCAGGCTAACAATCTAATGATCCCTTGTGGCACCAGGGGGTATAAAAAGGGCCAGGGATGGATTGTTACAGCACGGGGACCAATAGAAGCAAGGATCTATTATGCCACCATGGAGGCCAAGAATCAAATGATTCATTGTGACATCAAGTGGCCTAAAAGGGCATGGGATGCATTGTGACAGCACAGGGGTTAAGAGAAGCAAGGATCCATTGTGACCCAATGCAGGCTAACAATCTAAGAATCCCTTTTGACACCAGGGGTAGCAAAAGGACCACGGATGAACTCTGACAGCATGGGGCCCAATAGAAACAAGGAACCATTATGACAGCATGGAGGCCAAGAATCAAATGATTCATTGTGACATCAAGTGGCCTAAAAGGGCATGGGATGCATTGTGACACCACAGAGGTTAAGAGAAGCAAGGATCCAGTGTGACCCAATGGAGGCTAATAATCCCAGGATCCCATGTGACACCAGGGGGCGTAAAAGGGCCAGGGACGAATTGTGACAGCATGGGGCCCAATAGAAACAAGGAACCATTATGCCACTATGGAGGCCAAGAATCAAATGATTCATTGTGACATCAAGTGGCCTAAAAGGGCATGGGATGCATTGTGACACCACAGAGGTTAAGAGAAGCAAGGAACCATTGTGACCCAATGCAGGCTAACAATCTAATGATCCCTTGTGACACCAATGGGCCTAAAAGGGCCCTGGGAGGAATTGTTACAGCACGGGGACCAATAGAAGCAAGGATCTCCTATGCCACCATGGAGGCCAAGAATCAAATAATTCATTGTGACATCAAGTGGCCTAAAAGGGCATGGGATGCATTGTGACACCACAGGGGATAAGAGAAGCAAGGAACCATTGTGACCCAATGCAGGCTAACAATCTAATGATCCCTTGTGACACCAATGGGCCTAAAAGGGGCAGGGATGAATTGTGAAAGCATGGGGCCCAAGTAAAACCTGGTACAATTATGCCACCATGGAGGCCAAGAATCAAATGATTCATTGTGACATCAAGTGGCCTAAAAGGGCATGGGATGCATTGTGACACCACAGAGGTTAAGAGAAGCAAGGAACCATTGTGACCCAATGCAGGCTAACAATCTAATGATCCCTTGTGACAAAAATGGGCCTAAAAGGGCCAGGGATCTATTGTTACAGCACGGGGACCAATAGAAGCAAGGATCTATAATGCCACCATGGAGGCCAAGAATCAAATAATTCATTGTGGCATCATGTGGCCTAAAAGGGCATGGGATGCATTGTGACAGCACAGGGGTTAAGAGAAGCAAGGATCCATTGTGACCCAATGGAGGCTAATAATCCCAGGATCCCATTTTACACCAGGGGTCGCAAAAGGACCACGGATGAACTCTGACAGCAAGGGGACCTATAGAACAAGGAACCATTATGACACCATGAAGGCCAAGAATCAAATGGTTCATTGTGACATCAAGTGGCCTAAAAGGGCATGGGATGCATTGTGACACCACAGAGGTTAAGAGAAGCAAGGAACCATTGTGACCCAATGCAGGCTAACAATCTAATGATCCCTTGTGACACCAATGGGCCTAAAAGGGGCAGGGATGAATTGTGAAAGCATGGGGCCCAAGTAAAACCTGGTACAATTATGACACCATGGAGGCCAAGAATCAAATGATTCATTGTGACATCAAGTGGCCTAAAAGGGCTTGGAATGCATTGTCACACCACAGAGGTTAAGAGAAGCAAGGATCCATTGTGACCCAATGCAGGCTAACAATCCAGTGATCCCTTGTTGCACCAGGGGGTATAAAAAGTGCCAGGGATGGATTGTCACAGCACGGGGACCAATAGAAGCAAGGATCTATTATGCCATCGTGGAGGCCAAGAATCAAATGATTCATTGTGACATCAAGTGGCCTAAAAGGGCATGGGATGCATTGTAACAGCACAGGGGTTAAGAGAAGCAAGGATCCATTGTGACCCAATGGAGGCTAATAATCCCAGGATCCCATTTGACACCAGGGGGCGTAAAAGGGCCAGGGATGAATTGTGACAGCATGGGGCCCAATAGAAACAAGGAACCATTATGACACCATGGAGGTCAAGAATCAAATGATTCATTGTGACATCATGTGGCCTAAAAGGGCATAAGATGCATTGTGACACCACAGGGGTTAAGAGAAGCAAGGATCCATTGTGACCCAATGCAGGCTAACAATCTAATGATCGCTTTTGACACCAATGGGCCTAAAAGGGGCAGAAATGTATTGTGAAAGCATGGGGCCAAATTAAAACCTGGTACAATTACGCCACCATGGAGGCCAAGAATCAAATGATTCATTGTAACACCAAGTGGCCTAAAAGGGCATGGGATGCATTGTGACACCACAGGGGTTAAGCGAAGCAAGGATCCATTGTGACCCAATGCAGGCTAACAATCTAAGAATCCCTTTTGACACCAGGGGGTGGAAAAGGACCACGGATGAACTCTGACAGCATGGGGACCTATAGAAGCAAGGAACCATTATGACACCATGAAGGCCAAGAATCAAATGGTTCATTGTAAGACCAAGTGGCCTAAAAGGGCTTGGAATGCATTGTGACAGCACAGAGGTTAAGAGAAGCAAGGAACCATTGTGACCCAATGCAGGCTAACAATCTAATGATCCCTTGTGGCACCAGGGGGTATAAAAAGGGCCAGGGATGGATTGTTACAGCACGGGGACCAATAGAAGCAAGGATCTATTATGCCACCATGGAGGCCAAGAATCAAATGATTCATTGTGACATCAAGTGGCCTAAAAGGGCATGGGATGCATTGTGACAGCACAGGGGTTAAGAGAAGCAAGGATCCATTGTGACCCAATGCAGGCTAACAATCTAAGAATCCCTTTTGACACCAGGGGTAGCAAAAGGACCACGGATGAACTCTGACAGCATGGGGCCCAATAGAAACAAGGAACCATTATGACAGCATGGAGGCCAAGAATCAAATGATTCATTGTGACATCAAGTGGCCTAAAAGGGCATGGGATGCATTGTGACACCACAGAGGTTAAGAGAAGCAAGGAACCATTGTGACCCAATGCAGGCTAACAATCTAATGATCCCTTGTGACACCAATGGGCCTAAAAGGGCCCTGGGAGGAATTGTTACAGCACGGGGACAAATAGAAGCAAGGATCTCCTATGCCACCATGGAGGCCAAGAATCAAATAATTCATTGTGACATCATGTGGCCTAAAAGGGCATGGGATGCATTGTGACAGCACAGGGGTTAAGAGAAGCAAGGATCCATTGTGACCCAATGGAGGCTAACAATCTAAGAATCCCTTTTGACACCAGGGGGCGCAAAAGGGCCACGGATGAACTCTGACAGCATGGGGACCTTTAGAAGCAGGGAACCATTATGACACCATGAAGGCCAAGAATCAAATGATTCATTGTGACATCAAGTGGCCTAAAAGGGCTTGGAATGCATTGTGACAGCACAGAGGTTAAGAGAAGCAAGGAACCATTGTGACCCAATGCAGGCTAACAATCTAATGATCCCTTGTGGCTCCAGGGGGTATTAAAAGGGCCAGGGATGGATTGTTACAGCACGGGGACCAATAGAAGCAAGGATCTATTATGCCACGGTGGAGGCCAAGAATCAAATGATTCATTGTGACATCAAGTGGCCTAAAAGGGCATGGGATGCATTGTGACACCACAGGGGATAAGAGAAGCAAGGAACCATTGTGACCCAATGCAGGCTAACAATCTAATGATCCCTTGTGACACCAATGGGCCTAAAAGGGGCAGGGATGAATTGTGAAAGCATGGGGCCCAAGTAAAACCTGGTACAATTATGCCACCATGGAGGCCAAGAATCAAATGATTCATTGTGACATCAAGTGGCCTAAAAGGGCATGGGATGCATTGTGACACCACAGAGGTTAAGAGAAGCAAGGAACCATTGTGACCCAATGCAGGCTAACAATCTAATGATCCCTTGTGACAAAAATGGGCCTAAAAGGGCCAGGGATCTATTGTTACAGCACGGGGACCAATAGAAGCAAGGATCTATAATGCCACCATGGAGGCCAAGAATCAAATAATTCATTGTAACATCAAGTTGCCTAAAAGGGCATGGGATGCATTGTGACAGCACAGGGGTTAAGAGAAGCAAGGATCCATTGTGACCCAATGGAGGCTAATAATCCCAGGATCCCATTTGACACCAGGGAGCGTAAAAGGGCCAGGGATGAATTGTGAAAGCATGGGGCATAATAGAAACAAGGAACCATTATGACACCATGAAGGCCAAGAATCAAATGGTTCATTGTGACATCAAGTGGCCTAAAAGGGCATGGGATGCATTGTGACACCACAGAGGTTAAGAGAAGCAAGGATCCATTGCGACCCAATGCAGGCTAACAATCTAATGATCCCTTGTGACACCAATGGGCCTAAAAGGGGCAGGGATGAATTGTGAAAGCATGGGGCCCAAGTAAAACCTGGTACAATTATGCCACCATGGAGGCCAAGAATCAAATGATTCATTGTGACATCAAGTGGCCTAAAAGGGCTTGGAATGCATTGTCACACCACAGAGGTTAAGAGAAGCAAGGATCCATTGTGACCCAATGCAGGCTAACAATCCAGTGATCCCTTGTTGCACCAGGGGGTATAAAAAGTGCCAGGGATGGATTGTCACAGCACGGGGACCAATAGAAGCAAGGATCTATTATGCCATCGTGGAGGCCAAGAATCAAATGATTCATTGTGACATCAAGTGGCCTAAAAGGGCATGGGATGCATTGTAACAGCACAGGGGTTAAGAGAAGCAAGGATCCATTGTGACCCAATGGAGGCTAATAATCCCAGGATCCCATTTGACACCAGGGGGCGTAAAAGGGCCAGGGATGAATTGTGACAGCATGGGGCCCAATAGAAACAAGGAACCATTATGACACCATGGAGGTCAAGAATCAAATGATTCATTGTGACATCATGTGGCCTAAAAGGGCATAAGATGCATTGTGACACCACAGGGGTTAAGAGAAGCAAGGATCCATTGTGACCCAATGCAGGCTAACAATCTAATGATGGCTTTTGACACCAATGGGCCTAAAAGGGGCAGAAATGTATTGTGAAAGCATGGGGCCAAATTAAAACCTGGTACAATTACGCCACCATGGAGGCCAAGAATCAAATGATTCATTGTAACACCAAGTGGCCTAAAAGGGCATGGGATGCATTGTGACAGCACAGGGGTTAAGCGAAGCAAGGATCCATTGTGACCCAATGCAGGCTAACAATCTAAGAATCCCTTTTGACACCAGGGGGTGGAAAAGGACCACGGATGAACTCTGACAGCATGGGGACCTATAGAAGCAAGGAACCATTATGACACCATGAAGGCCAAGAATCAAATGGTTCATTGTAAGACCAAGTGGCCTAAAAGGGCTTGGAATGCATTGTGACAGCACAGAGGTTAAGAGAAGCAAGGAACCATTGTGACCCAATGCAGGCTAACAATCTAATGATCCCTTGTGGCACCAGGGGGTATAAAAAGGGCCAGGGATGGATTGTTCCAGCACGGGGACCAATAGAAGCAAGGATCTATTATGCCACCATGGAGGCCAAGAATCAAATGATTCATTGTGACATCAAGTGGCCTAAAAGGGCATGGGATGCATTGTGACACCACAGGGGTTAAGAGAAGCAAGGATCCAGTGTGACCCAATGCAGGCTAACAATCTAAGAATCCCTTTTGACACCAGGGGTAGCAAAAGGACCACGGATGAACTCTGACAGCATGGGGCCCAATAGAAACAAGGAACCATTATGACAGCATGGAGGCCAAGAATCAAATGATTCATTGTGACATCAAGTGGCCTAAAAGGGCATGGGATGCATTGTGACACCACAGAGGTTAAGAGAAGCAAGGAACCATTGTGACCCAATGCAGGCTAACAATCTAATGATCCCTTGTGACACCAATGGGCCTAAAAGGGCCCTGGGAGGAATTGTTAGAGCACGGGGACAAATAGAAGCAAGGATCTCCTATGCCACCATGGAGGCCAAGAATCAAATAATTCATTGTGACATCATGTGGCCTAAAAGGGCATGGGATGCATTGTGACAGCACAGGGGTTAAGAGAAGCAAGGATCCATTGTGACCCAATGGAGGCTAACAATCTAAGAATACCTTTTGACACCAGGGGGCGCAAAAGGGCCACGGATGAACTCTGACAGCATGGGGACCTTTAGAAGCAGGGAACCATTATGACACCATGAAGGCCAAGAATCAAATGATTCATTGTGACATCAAGTGGCCTAAAAGGGCTTGGAATGCATTGTGACACCACAGAGGTTAAGAGAAGCAAGGAACCATTGTGACCCAATGCAGGCTAACAATCTAATGATCCCTTGTGGCTCCAGGGGGTATAAAAAGGGCCAGGGATGGATTATTACAGCACGGGGACCAATAGAAGCAAGGATCTATTATGCCACGGTGGAGGCCAAGAATCAAATGATTCATTGTGACATCAAGTGGCCTAAAAGGGCATGGGATGCATTGTGACACCACAGGGGATAAGAGAAGCAAGGAACCATTGTGACCCAATGCAGGCTAACAATCTAATGATCCCTTGTGACACCAATGGGCCTAAAAGGTGCAGGGATGAATTGTGAAAGCATGGGGCCCAAGTAAAACCTGGTACAATTATGCCACCATGGAGGCCAAGAATCAAATGATTCATTGTGACATCAAGTGGCCTAAAAGGGCATGGGATGCATTGTGACACCACAGAGGTTAAGAGAAGCAAGGAACCATTGTGACCCAATGCAGGCTAACAATCTAATGATCCCTTGTGACAAAAATGGGCCTAAAAGGGCCAGGGATCTATTGTTACAGCACGGGGACCAATAGAAGCAAGGATCTATAATGCCACCATGGAGGCCAAGAATCAAATAATTCATTGTAACATCAAGTTGCCTAAAAGGGCATGGGATGCATTGTGAGAGCACAGGGGTTAAGAGAAGCAAGGATCCATTGTGACCCAATGGAGGCTAATAATCCCAGGATCCCATTTGACACCAGGGGGCGTAAAAGGGCCAGGGATGAATTGTGACAGCATGGGGCCCAATAGAAACAAGGAACCATTATGACACCATGGAGGCCAAGAATCAAATGATTCATTGTGACATCAAGTGGCCTAAAAGGGCATGGGATGCATTGTGACAGCACAGGGGTTAAGAGAAGCAAGGATCCAGTGTGACCCAATGGAGGCTAATAATCCCAGGATCCCATGTGACACCAGGGGGCGTAAAAGGGCCAGGGATGAATTGTGACAGCATGGGGCCCAATAGAAACAAGGAACCATTATGACACCATGGAGGCCAAGAATCAAATGATTCATTGTGACATCAAATGGCCTAAAAGGGCATGGGATGCATTGTGACACCACAGAGGTTAAGAGAAGCAAGGAACCATTGTGACCCAATGCAGGCTAACAATCTAATGATCCCTTGTGACAAAAATGGGCCTAAAAGGGCCAGGGATGAATTGTTACAGCATGGGGACCAATAGAAGCAAGGATCTATTATGCCACCATGGAGGTCAAGAATCAAATGATTCATTGTGACATCATGTGGCCTAAAAGGGCATGGGATGCATTGTGACAGCACAGGGGTTAAGAGAAGCAAGGATCCATTGTGACCCAATGCAGGCTAACAATCTAAGAATCCCTTTTGACACCAATGGGCCTATACGGGGCAGAAATGTATAGTGAAAGCATGGGACCCAATGAAAACCTGGTACAATTATGCCACCATGGAGGCCAAGAATCAAATGATTCATTGTGACATCATGTGGCCTAAAAGGGCATGGGATGCATTGTGACAGCACAGGGGTTAAGAGAAGCAAGGAACCATTGTGACCCAATGCAGGCTAACAATCTAAGAATCCCTTTTGACACCAGGGGGCGCAAAAGGACCACGGATGGACTGTGACAGCATGGGGACCTATAGAAGCAAGGAACCATTATGACACCATGGAGGCCAAGAATCAAATGATTCATTGTGACATCAAGTGGCCTAAAAGGGCTTGGGATGCATTGTGACACCACAGAGGTTAAGAGAAGCAAGGAACCATTGTGACCCAATGCAGGCTAACAATCTATTGATCCCTTGTGGCACCAGGGGGTATAAAAAGGGCCAGGGATGGATTGTTCCAGCACGGGGACCAATAGAAGCAAGGATCTATTATGCCACCGTGGAGGCCAAGAATCAAATGATTCATTGTGACATCAAGTGGCCTAAAAGGGCATGGAATGCATTGTGACAGCACAGGGGTTAAGAGAAGCAAGGATCCATTGTGACCCAATGGAGGCTAATAATCCCAGGATCCCATTTGACACCAAGGGCTCGTAAAAGGGCCAGGGACGAATTGTGACAGCATGGGGCCCAATAGAAACAAGGAACCATTATGCCACCATGGAGGCCAAGAATCAAATGATTCATTGTGACATCAAGTGGCCTAAAAGGGCATGGGATGCATTGTGACACCACAGAGGTTAAGAGAAGCAAGGAACCATTGTGACCCAATGCAGGCTAACAATCTAATGATCCCTTGTGACACCAATGGGCCTAAAAGGGCCCTGGGAGGAATTGTTACAGCACGGGGACAAATAGAAGCAAGGATCTCCTATGCCACCATGGAGGCCAAGAATCAAATAATTCATTGTGACATCAAGTGGCCTAAAAGGGCATGGGATGCATTGTGACACCACAGGGGATAAGCGAAGCAAGGAACCATTGTGACCCAATGCAGGCTAACAATCTAATGATCCCTTGTGACACCAATGGGCCTAAAAGGGGCAGGGATGAATTGTGAAAGCATGGGGCCCAAGTAAAACCTGGTACAATTATGCCACCATGGAGGCCAAGAATCAAATGATTCATTGTGACATCAAGTGGCCTAAAAGGGCATGGGATGCATTGTGACACCACAGAGGTTAAGAGAAGCAAGGAACCATTGTGACCCAATGCAGGCTAACAATCTAATGATCCCTTGTGACAAAAATGGGCCTAAAAGGGCCAGGGATCTATTGTTACAGCACGGGGACCAATAGAAGCAAGGATCTATAATGCCACCATGGAGGCCAAGAATCAAATAATTCATTGTGGCATCATGTGGCCTAAAAGGGCATGGGATGCATTGTGACAGCACAGGGGTTAAGAGAAGCAAGGATCCATTGTGACCCAATGGAGGCTAATAATCCCAGGATCCCATTTTACACCAGGGGTCGCAAAAGGACCACGGATGAACTCTGACAGCAAGGGGACCTATAGAACAAGGAACCATTATGACACCATGAAGGCCAAGAATCAAATGGTTCATTGTGACATCAAGTGGCCTAAAAGGGCATGGGATGCATTGTGACACCACAGAGGTTAAGAGAAGCAAGGATCCATTGCGACCCAATGCAGGCTAACAATCTAATGATCCCTTGTGACACCAATGGGCCTAAAAGGGGCAGGGATGAATTGTGAAAGCATGGGGCCCAAGTAAAACCTGGTACAATTATGACACCATGGAGGCCAAGAATCAAATGATTCATTGTGACATCAAGTGGCCTAAAAGGGCTTGGAATGCATTGTCACACCACAGAGGTTAAGAGAAGCAAGGATCCATTGTGACCCAATGCAGGCTAACAATCCAGTGATCCCTTGTTGCACCAGGGGGTATAAAAAGTGCCAGGGATGGATTGTCACAGCACGGGGACCAATAGAAGCAAGGATCTATTATGCCATCGTGGAGGCCAAGAATCAAATGATTCATTGTGACATCAAGTGGCCTAAAAGGGCATGGGATGCATTGTAACAGCACAGGGGTTAAGAGAAGCAAGGATCCATTGTGACCCAATGGAGGCTAATAATCCCAGGATCCCATTTGACACCAGGGGGCGTAAAAGGGCCAGGGATGAATTGTGACAGCATGGGGCCCAATAGAAACAAGGAACCATTATGACACCATGGAGGTCAAGAATCAAATGATTCATTGTGACATCATGTGGCCTAAAAGGGCATAAGATGCATTGTGACACCACAGGGGTTAAGAGAAGCAAGGATCCATTGTGACCCAATGCAGGCTAACAATCTAATGATCGCTTTTGACACCAATGGGCCTAAAAGGGGCAGAAATGTATTGTGAAAGCATGGGGCCAAATTAAAACCTGGTACAATTACGCCACCATGGAGGCCAAGAATCAAATGATTCATTGTAACACCAAGTGGCCTAAAAGGGCATGGGATGCATTGTGACACCACAGGGGTTAAGCGAAGCAAGGATCCATTGTGACCCAATGCAGGCTAACAATCTAAGAATCCCTTTTGACACCAGGGGGTAGAAAAGGACCACGGATGAACTCTGACAGCATGGGGACCTATAGAAGCAAGGAACCATTATGACACCATGAAGGCCAAGAATCAAATGGTTCATTGTAAGACCAAGTGGCCTAAAAGGGCTTGGAATGCATTGTGACAGCACAGAGGTTAAGAGAAGCAAGGAACCATTGTGACCCAATGCAGGCTAACAATCTAATGATCCCTTGTGGCACCAGGGGGTATAAAAAGGGCCAGGGATGGATTGTTACAGCACGGGGACCAATAGAAGCAAGGATCTATTATGCCACCATGGAGGCCAAGAATCAAATGATTCATTGTGACATCAAGTGGCCTAAAAGGGCATGGGATGCATTGTGACAGCACAGGGGTTAAGAGAAGCAAGGATCCATTGTGACCCAATGCAGGCTAACAATCTAAGAATCCCTTTTGACACCAGGGGTAGCAAAAGGACCACGGATGAACTCTGACAGCATGGGGCCCAATAGAAACAAGGAACCATTATGACAGCATGGAGGCCAAGAATCAAATGATTCATTGTGACATCAAGTGGCCTAAAAGGGCATGGGATGCATTGTGACACCACAGAGGTTAAGAGAAGCAAGGAACCATTGTGACCCAATGCAGGCTAACAATCTAATGATCCCTTGTGACACCAATGGGCCTAAAAGGGCCCAGGGAGGAATTGTTAGAGCACGGGGACAAATAGAAGCAAGGATCTCCTATGCCACCATGGAGGCCAAGAATCAAATAATTCATTGTGACATCATGTGGCCTAAAAGGGCATGGGATGCATTGTGACAGCACAGGGGTTAAGAGAAGCAAGGATCCATTGTGACCCAATGGAGGCTAACAATCTAAGAATCCCTTTTGACACCAGGGGGCGCAAAAGGGCCACGGATGAACTCTGACAGCATGGGGACCTTTAGAAGCAGGGAACCATTATGACACCATGAAGGCCAAGAATCAAATGATTCATTGTGACATCAAGTGGCCTAAAAGGGCTTGGAATGCATTGTGACACCACAGAGGTTAAGAGAAGCAAGGAACCATTGTGACCCAATGCAGGCTAACAATCTAATGATCCCTTGTGGCTCCAGGGGGTATAAAAAGGGCCAGGGATGGATTGTTACAGCACGGGGACCAATAGAAGCAAGGATCTATTATGCCACGGTGGAGGCCAAGAATCAAATGATTCATTGTGACATCAAGTGGCCTAAAAGGGCATGGGATGCATTGTGACAGCACAGGGGTTAAGAGAAGCAAGGATCCATTGTGACCCAATGGAGGCTAATAATCCCAGGATCCCATTTGACACCAGGGAGCGTAAAAGGCCCAGGGATGAATTGTGAAAGCATGGGGCCCAATAGAAACAAGGAACCATTATGACACCATGGAGGCCAAGAATCAAATGATTCATTGTGACATCAAGTGGCCTAAAAGGGCATGGGATGCATTGTGACACCACAGAGGTTAAGAGAAGCAAGGAACCATTGTGACCCAATGCAGGCTAACAATCTAATTATCCCTTGTGACAAAAATGGGCCTAAAAGGGCCCGGGATGAATTGTTACAGCATGGGGCCCAATAGAAACAAGGAACCATTATGACACCATGGAGGTCAAGAATCAAATGATTCATTGTGACATCATGTGGCCTAAAAGGGCATAAGATGCATTGTGACACCACAGGGGTTAAGAGAAGCAAGGATCCATTGTGACCCAATGCAGGCTAACAATCTAATGATCACTTTTGACACCAATGGGCCTAAAAGGGGCAGAAATGTATTGTGAAAGCATGGGGCCAAATTAAAACCTGGTACAATTACGCCACCATGGAGGCCAAGAATCAAATGATTCATTGTAACACCAAGTGGCCTAAAAGGGCATGGGATGCATTGTGACAGCACAGGGGTTAAGAGAAGCAAGGATCCATTGTGACCCAATGGAGGCTAATAATCCCAGGATCCCATTTTACACCAGGGGTCGCAAAAGGACCACGGATGAACTCTGACAGCAAGGGGACCTATAGAACAAGGAACCATTATGACACCATGAAGGCCAAGAATCAAATGGTTCATTGTGACATCAAGTGGCCTAAAAGGGCATGGGATGCATTGTGACACCACAGAGGTTAAGAGAAGCAAGGATCCATTGCGACCCAATGCAGGCTAACAATCTAATGATCCCTTGTGACACCAATGGGCCTAAAAGGGGCAGGGATGAATTGTGAAAGCATGGGGCCCAAGTAAAACCTGGTACAATTATGACACCATGGAGGCCAAGAATCAAATGATTCATTGTGACATCAAGTGGCCTAAAAGGGCATGGGATGCATTGTGACACCACAGAGGTTAAGAGAAGCAAGGAACCATTGTGACCCAATGCAGGCTAACAATCTATTGATCCCTTGTGGCACCAGGGGGTATAAAAAGGGCCAGGGATGGATTGTTCCAGCACGGGGACCAATAGAAGCAAGGATCTATTATGCCACCGTGGAGGCCAAGAATCAAATGATTCATTGTGACATCAAGTGGCCTAAAAGGGCATGGGATGCATTGTGACAGCACAGGGGTTAAGAGAAGCAAGGATCCATTGTGACCCAATGGAGGCTAATAATCCCAGGATCCCATTTGACACCAAGGGCTCGTAAAAGGGCCAGGGACGAATTGTGACAGCATGGGGCCCAATAGAAACAAGGAACCATTATGCCACCATGGAGGCCAAGAATCAAATGATTCATTGTGACATCAAGTGGCCTAAAAGGGCATGGGATGCATTGTGACACCACAGAGGTTAAGAGAAGCAAGGAACCATTGTGACCCAATGCAGGCGAACAATCTAATGATCCCTTGTGACACCAATGGGCCTAAAAGGGCCCTGGGAGGAATTGTTACAGCACGGGGACAAATAGAAGCAAGGATCTCCTATGCCACCATGGAGGCCAAGAATCAAATAATTCATTGTGACATCAAGTGGCCTAAAAGGGCATGGGATGCATTGTGACACCACAGGGGATAAGAGAAGCAAGGAACCATTGTGACCCAATGCAGGCTAACAATCTAATGATCCCTTGTGACACCAATGGGCCTAAAAGGGGCAGGGATGAATTGTGAAAGCATGGGGCCCAAGTAAAACCTGGTACAATTATGACACCATGGAGGCCAAGAATCAAATGATTCATTGTGACATCAAGTGGCCTAAAAGGGCATGGGATGCATTGTGACACCACAGAGGTTAAGAGAAGCAAGGAACCATTGTGACCCAATGCAGGCTAACAATCTAATGATCCCTTGTGACAAAAATGGGCCTAAAAGGGCCAGGGATCTATTGTTACAGCACGGGGACCAATAGAAGCAAGGATCTATAATGCCACCATGGAGGCCAAGAATCAAATAATTCATTGTGGCATCATGTGGCCTAAAAGGGCATGGGATGCATTGTGACAGCACAGGGGTTAAGAGAAGCAAGGATCCATTGTGACCCAATGGAGGCTAATAATCCCAGGATCCCATTTTACACCAGGGGTCGCAAAAGGACCACGGATGAACTCTGACAGCAAGGGGACCTATAGAACAAGGAACCATTATGACACCATGGAGGCCAAGAATCAAATGGTTCATTGTGACATCAAGTGGCCTAAAAGGGCATGGGATGCATTGTGACACCACAGAGGTTAAGAGAAGCAAGGATCCATTGCGACCCAATGCAGGCTAACAATCTAATGATCGCTTTTGACACCAATGGGCCTAAAATGGGCAGAAATGTATTGTGAAAGCATGGGGCCAAATTAAAACCTGGTAAAATTACGCCTCCATGGAGGCCAAGAATCAAATGATTCATTGTAACACCAAGTGGCCTAAAAGGGCATGGGATGCATTGTGACACCACAGGGGTTAAGCGAAGCAAGGATCCATTGTGACCCAATGCAGGCTAACAATCTAAGAATCCCTTTTGACACCAGGGGGTGGAAAAGGACCACGGATGAACTCTGACAGCATGGGGACCTATAGAAGCAAGGAACCATTATGACACCATGAAGGCCAAGAATCAAATGGTTCATTGTAAGACCAAGTGGCCTAAAAGGGCTTGGAATGCATTGTGACAGCACAGAGGTTAAGAGAAGCAAGGAACCATTGTGACCCAATGCAGGCTAACAATCTAATGATCCCTTGTGGCACCAGGGGATATAAAAAGGGCCAGGGATGGATTGTTACAGCACGGGGACCAATAGAAGCAAGGATCTATTATGCCACCGTGGAGGCCAAGAATCAAATGATTCATTGTGACATCAAGTGGCCTAAAAGGGCATGGGATGCATTGTGACAGCACAGGGGTTAAGAGAAGCAAGGATCCATTGTGACCCAAAGCAGGCTAACAATCTAAGAATCCCTTTTGACACCAGGGGTAGCAAAAGGACCACGGATGAACTCTGACAGCATGGGGCCCAATAGAAACAAGGAACCATTATGACAGCATGGAGGCCAAGAATCAAATGATTCATTGTGACATCAAGTGGCCTAAAAGGGCATGGGATGCATTGTGACACCACAGAGGTTAAGAGAAGCAAGGAACCATTTTGACCCAATGCAGGCTAACAATCTAATGATCCCTTGTGACACCAATGGGCCTAAAAGGGCCCTGGGAGGAATTGTTAGAGCACGGGGACAAATAGAAGCAAGGATCTCCTATGCCACCATGGAGGCCAAGAATCAAATAATTCATTGTGACATCATGTGGCCTAAAAGGGCATGGGATGCATTGTGACAGCACAGGGGTTAAGAGAAGCAAGGATCCATTGTGACCCAATGGAGGCTAACAATCTAAGAATCCCTTTTGACACCAGGGGGCGCAAAAGGGCCACGGATGAACTCTGACAGCATGGGGACCTATAGAAGCAGGGAACCATTATGACACCATGAAGGCCAAGAATCAAATGATTCATTGTGACATCAAGTGGCCTAAAAGGGCTTGGAATGCATTGTGACACCACAGAGGTTAAGAGAAGCAAGGAACCATTGTGACCCAATGCAGGCTAACAATCTAATGATCCCTTGTGGCTCCAGGGGGTATAAAAAGGGCCAGGGATGGATTGTTACAGCACGGGGACCAATAGAAGCAAGGATCTATTATGCCACCGTGGAGGCCAAGAATCAAATGATTCATTGTGACATCAAGTGGCCTAAAAGGGCATGGGATGCATTGTGACACGTCAGGGGTTAGGAGATGCAAGGATCCATTGTGACCCAATGGAGGCTAATAATCCCAGGATCCCATTTGACACCAGGGGGCGTAAAAGGGCCAGGGATGAATTGTGACAGCATGGGGCCCAATAGAAACAAGGAACCATTATGACAGCATGGAGGCCAAGAATCAAAAGATTCATTGTGACATCAAGTGGCCTAAAAGGGCATGGGATGCATTGTGACACCACAGAGGTTAAGAGAAGCAAGGAACCATTGTGACCCAATGCAGGCTAACAATCTAATGATCCCTTGTGAAACCAATGGGCCTAAAAGGGCCAGGGATGAATTGTTGCAGCACGGGGACCAATAGAAGCAAGGATCTATTATGCCACCATGGAGGCCAAGAATCAAATAATTCATTGTGACATCATGTGGCCTAAAAGGGCATGGGATGCATTGTGACAGCACAGGGGTTAAGAGAAGCAAGGATCCATTGTGACCCAATGCAGGCTAACAATCTAATGATCCCTTTTGACACCAATGGGCCTATACGGGGCAGAAATGTATTGTGAAAGCATGGGGCCCAATGAAAACCTGGTACAATTACGCCACCATGGAGGCCAAGAATCAAATGATTCATTGTGACATCATGTGGCCTAAAAGGGCATGGGATGCATTGTGACAGCACAGGGGTTAAGAGAAGCAAGGAACCATTGTGACCCAATGCAGGCTAACAATCTAATGATCCCTTGTGACAAAAATCGGCCTAAAAGGGCCCTGGGAGGAATTGTTACAGCACGGGGACCAATAGAAGCAAGGATCTATTATGCCACCATGGAGGCCAAGAATCAAATAATTCATTGTGGCATCATGTGGCCTAAAAGGGCATGGGACGCATTGTGACAGCACAGGGGTTAAGAGAAGCAAGGATCCATTGTGACCCAATGGAGGCTAATAATCCCAGGATCCCATTTTACACCGGGGGTCGCAAAAGGACCACGGATGAACTCTGACAGCAAGGGGACCTATAGAACAAGGAACCATTATGACACCATGAAGGCCAAGAATCAAATGGTTCATTGTGACATCAAGTGGCCTAAAAGGGCTTGGAATGCATTGTGACACCACAGAGGTTAAGAGAAGCAAGGATCCATTGTGACCCAATGCAGGCTAACAATCTAATGATCCCTTGTGACACCAATGGGCCTAAAAGGGCCAGGGATGAATTATTACAGCATGGGGACCAATAGAAGCAAGGATCTATTATGCCACCATGGAGGTCAAGAATCAAATGATTCATTGTGACATCATGTGGCCTAAAAGGGCATAAGATGCATTCTGACACCACAGGGGTTAAGAGAAGCAAGGAACCATTGTGAGCCAATGCAGGCTAACAATCTAATGATCGCTTTTGACACCAATGGGCCTAAAAGGGGCAGAAATGTATTGTGAAAGCATGGGGCCAAATTAAAACCTGGTACAATTACGCCACCATGGAGGCCAAGAATCAAATAATTCATTGTGACATCAAGTGGCCTAAAAGGGCATGGGATGCATTGTGACAGCACAGGGGTTAAGAGAAGCAAGGATCCATTGTGACCCAATGGAGGCTAATAATCCCAGGATCCCATTTGACACCAGGGAGCGTAAAAGGGCCAGGGATGAATTGTGAAAGCATGGGGCATAATAGAAACAAGGAACCATTATGACAGCATGGAGGCCAAGAATCAAATGATTCATTGTGACATCAAGTGGCCTAAAAGGGCATGGGATGCATTGTGACACCACAGAGGTTAAGAGAAGCAAGGAACCATTGTGACCCAATGCAGGCTAACAATCTAATGATCCCTTGCGACACCAATGGGCCTAAAAGGGGCAGGGATGAATTGTGAATGCATGGGGCCCAAGTAAAACCTGGTACAATTATGCCACCATGGAGGCCAAGAATCAAATGATTCATTGTGACATCAAGTGGCCTAAAAGGGCATGGGATGCATTGTGACACCACAGGGGTTAAGAGAAGCAAGGATCCATTGTGACCCAATGCAGGCTAACAATCTAAGAATCCCTTTTGACACCAGGGGGCGCAAAAGGACCACGGATGAACTCTGACAGCATGGGGACCTATAGAAGCAAGGAAATATTATGACACCATGAAGGCTAAGAATCAAATGATTCATTGTGACATCAAGTGGCCTAAAAGGGCTTGGAATGCATTGTGACACCACAGGGGTTAAGTGAAGCAAGGAACCATTGTGACCCAATGCAGGCTAAACATCTAATGATCCCTTGTGACACCAGGGCTCGTAATAGAGCCAGGGATGCATTGCGAAAGCATGGGGCACAATAAAAACATGGAAATATTATGACACCATAGAGGCCAAGACTCAAATGATTCATTGTAACACCAAGTGGCCTAAAAGGGCATGGGATGCATTGTGACAGCACAGGGGCTAAGAGAAGCAAGGAACCATTGTGACCCAATGCAGGCTAACAATCTAAGAATCCCTTTTGACACCAGGGGGTTTAAAAAGGACCACGGATGAACTCTGACAGCATGGGGTCCTATAGAAGCAAGGAAACATTATGACACCATGAAGTCCAAGAATCAAAAGATTCATTGTGACATCAAGTGGCCTAAAAGGGCTTGGAATGCATTGTGACACCACAGAGGTTAAGAGAAGCAAGGAATCATTGTGACCCAATGCAGGCTAACAATCTAATGATCCTTTGTGGCATCAGGGGGTATAAAGAGGGCCAGGGATGGATTGTTACAGCACGGGGGCCAATAGAAGCAAGGATCTATTATGCCACCGTGGAGGCCAAGAATCAAATGATTCATTGTGACATCAAGTGGCCTAAAAGGGCATGGGATGCATTGTGACAGCACAGGGGTTAAGAGAAGCAAGGATCCATTGTGACCCAATGCAGGCTAACAATCTAAGAATCCCTTTTGACACCAGGGGTAGCAAAAGGACCACGGATGAACTCTGACAGCATGGGGCCCAATAGAAACAAGGAACCATTATGACACCATGGAGGCCAAGAATCAAATGATTCATTGTGACATCAAGTGGCCTAAAAGGGCATGGGATGCATTGTGACGCCTCAGGGGTTAAGAGAAGCAAGGAACCATTGTGACCCAATGCAGGCTAACAATCTAAGAATCCCTTTTGACACCAGGGGGCTCAAAAGGACCACGGATGAACTGTGACAGCATGGGGACCTATAGAAGCAAGGATCTATTATGCCACCATGGAGGCCAAGAATCAAATGATTCATTGTGACATCAAGGGGCCTAAAAGGGCATGGGATGCATTGTGACACCACAGAGGTTAAGAGAAGCAAGGATCCATTGTGACCCAATGGAGGCTAACAATCTAAGAATCCCTTTTGACACCAGGGGGCCCAAAAGCTCCAGGGATGCATTGTGAAATCATGGGGCCCAATTAAAACCTGGTACAATTATGCCACCATGGAGGCCAAGAATCAAATGATTCATTGTGACATCAAGTGGCCTAAAAGGGCATGGGATGCATTGTGACAGCACAGGGGTTAAGAGAAGCAAGGATCCATTGTGACCCAATGCAGGCTAACAATCTAAGAATCCCTTTTGACACCAGGGGGCGCAAAAGGACCACGGATGAACTCTGACAGCATGGGGACCTATGGAAGCAAGGAACCATTATGACACCATGAAGGCCGAGAATCAAATGGTTCATTGTAAGACCAAGTGGCCTAAAATGTCTTGGAATGCATTGTGACACCACAGAGGTTAATAGAAGCAAGGAACCATTGTGACCCAAGGGAGGCTAACAATCTAATGATCCCTTGTCACACAAGGTGTTGTAAAAGGGCCAGGGATGAATTGTTACACCATGGGGCCTAAGAAAATCATGGAAACATTATGACGCCATAGAGGGCAAGACTCAAATAATTCATTGTAACACCAAGTGTCCTAAAAGGTCATGGGATGCATTGTGTCACCACAGGGGTTAAGAGAAGGAAGGATCCATTGTGACCCAATGCAGGCTAACAATCTAATGATCCGTTGTGGCACCAATGGGCCTAAAAGGGCCAGGGTTGAATTGTTACAGTACGGGGACCGATTGAAGCAAGGATCTATTATGCCACCGTGGAGGCCAAGAATCAAATGATTCATTGTGACATCATGTGGCCTAAAAGGGCATAAGATGCATTGTGACACCACAGGGGTTAAGAGAAGCAAGGATCCATTGTGACCCAATGGAGGCTAACAATCTAATGATCCCTTATGACACCAGGGGGCCCAAAATGTCCAGGGTGAATTGTGAAAGCATGGGGCCCAATTAAAACCTGGTACAATTCTGCCACCATGGAGGCCAAGAATCAAATGATTCATTGTGACATCAAGTGGCCTAAAAGGGCATGGGATGCATTGTGACACCACAGGGGTCAAGAGAAGCAAGGGTCCATTGTGACCCAATGGTGGCTAACAATCTAAGAATCCCTTTTGACACCAGGGGGCGTAAAAGGGCCAGGGATGGATTGTGAAAGCATGGGGCCCAATTAAAACCTGGTACAATTATACCACTGTGGAGGCCAAGAATCAAATGATTCATTGTGACATCAAGTGGCCTAAAAGGGCATGGGATGCATTGTGACACCACAGGGGTTAAGAGAAGCAAGGAACCATTGTGACCCAATGCAGGCTAACAATCTAATGATCCCATTTGACACCAGGGGGCGTAAAAGCGCCAGGGCTGAATTGTGACAGCATGGGGCCCAATAGAAAAAAGGAACCATTATGACACCATGGAGGCCAAGAATCAAATGATTCATTGTGGCATCAATGCCCTAAAAGGGCATGGAATGCATTGTGACACCACAGAGGTTAAGAGAAGCAAGGAACCATTGTGACCCAATGCAGACTAACAGTCTAATGATCCCTTGTGGCACCCATGGGCCTAAAAAGTCCAGGGTTGAATTGTTACAGCACGGGGACCGATAGAAGCAAGGATCTATTATGCCACCGTGGAGGCCAAGAATCAAATGATTCATTGTGAAATCATGTGGCCTAAAAGGGCATGGGATGCATTGTGACAGCACAGGGGTTAAGAGAAGCAAGGATCCATTGTGACCCAATGGAGGCTAATAATCCCAGGATCCCTTTTGACACCAGGGGGCGCAAAAGGGCCAGGGATGGATTGTGACAGCATGGGGCCCAATAGATACAATGAACTATTATGCCACAATGGAGGCCAAGAATCAAATGATTCATTGTGACATCAAGTGGTCTAAAAGGGCATGGAATGCATTGTGACAGCACAGGGGTTAAGAGAAGCAAGGATCCATTGTGACCCAATGTAGGCTAATAATCCCAGGATCCCTTCTGACAACAGGGGGCGCAAAAGGACCACAGATGAACTCTGACAGCATGGGGACCTATAGAAGCATGGAACCATTATGACACCATGAAGGCCAAGAATGAAATGGTTCATTGTAAGACCAAGTGGCCTAAAATGTCTTGGAATGCATTGTGACACCACAGAGGTTTAGAGAAGCAAGGAACCATTGTGACCCAATGCAGGCTAACAATCTAATGATCCATTGTGAAACCAGGGGTTGTAATAGGGCCAGGGATGAATTGTTACAGCATGGGGCCCAATAAAAACATGGAAACATTATGTCACCATAGAGGCCAAGAATCAAATGATTCATTGTAACACCAAGTGGCCTAAAAGGGCATGGGATGCATTGTGACACCACAGGGGTTAAGAGAAGGAAGGAACCATTGTGACCCAATGCATGCTAACAATCTAAGAATCCCTTTTGACACAAGGGGGCGTAAAAGGACCACGGATAAACTGTGACAGCATGGGGACCTATAGAAGCAAGGAAACATTATGACACCATGAAGGCCAAGAATCAAATGGTTCATTGTATGACCAAGTGGCCTAAAAGGGCTTGGAATGCATTGTGACACCACAGAGGTTAAGAGAAGCAAGGAACCATTGTGACCCAATGCAGGCTAACAATCCAGTGATCCCTTGTGGCACCAGGGGGTTGTAAAAGGACCAGGGATGGATTGTTACAGCACGGCGACTAATAGAAGCAAGGATCTATTATGCCACCATGGAGGCCAAGAATCAAATAATTCATTGTAACATCAAGTTGCCTAAAAGGGCATGGGATGCATTGTGACAGCACAGGGGTTAAGAGAAGAAAGGAGCCATTGTGACCCAATCGAGGCTAACAATCTAAGAATCCCTTCTGACACCAGGGGGCCCAAAAGCTCCAGGGATGAATTGTGAAAGCATGAGGCCCAATTAAAACCTGGTACAATTATGCCACCATGGAGGCAAAGAATCAAATGATTCATTGTGACATCAAGTGGCCTAAAAGGGCATGGGATGCATTGTGACAGCACAGGGGTTAAGAGAAGCAAGGATCCATTGTGACCCAATGGAGGCTAATAATCCCAGGATCCCATTAGACACCAGGGGCGTAAAAGGGCAAGGGATGAATTGTGACAGCATGGGGCCCAAAAGAAACAAGGAACCATTATGCCACCATGGAGGCCAAGAATCCAATGATTCATTGTGACATCAAGTGGCCTAAAAGGGCATGGGATGCATTGTGACAGCACAGGGGTTAAGAGAAGCAAGGAACCATTGTGACCCAATGCAGGCTAACAATCTAAGAATCCCTTTTGACACCAGGGGGCTCAAAAGGACCACGGATGAACTCTGACAGCATGGGGACCTATAGAAGCAAGGATCTATTATGCCACCATGGAGGCCAATAATCAAATGATTCATTGTAACATCAAGTGGCCTAAAAGGGCATGGGATGCATTGTGTCACCACAGGGGTTAAGAGAAGCAAGGATCCATTGTGACCCTATGGTGGCTAACACTCTAAGAATCCCTTCTGACAACAGGGGGCGTAAAAGGGCCAGGGATGGATTGTGAAAGCATGGGGCCCAGTTAAAACCTGGTACAATTATGCCACCATGGAGGCCAAGAACCAAATGATTCATTGTGACATCAAGTGGCCTAAAAGGGCATGGGATGCATTGTGACACCACAGGGGTTAAGAGAAGCAAGGAACCATTGTGACCCAATGCAGGCGAACATTCTAAGAATCCCTTTTGACACCAGGGGGCACAAAAGGACCACGGATGAACTGTGTCAGCATGGGGACCTATAGAAGCAAGCAACCCTTATGACACCATGAAGGCCAAGAATCAAATGATTCATTGTGACATCAAGTGGCCTAAAAGGGCTTGGAATGCATTGTGAAACTACAGAGGTTAAGAGAAGCAAGGAACCATTGTGACCCAATGCAGGCTAACAATCTAATGATCCATTGTGGCATAGATGGGCCTAAAAGGGCCAGGGTTAAATTGTTACAGCACGGGGAGCGATAGATGCAAGGATCTATTATGCCACCGTGGAGGCCAAGAATCAAATAATTCATTGTGAAATCATGTGGCCTAAAAGGGCATGGGATGCATTGTGACAGCACAGGGGTTAAGAGAAGGAAGGATCCATTGTGACCCAATGGAGGCTAATAATTCCAGGATCCCTTTTGACACCAGGGGGCGCAAAAGGGCCAGGAATGAATTGTGAGAGCATGGGGCCCAATAGATACAATGAACTATTATGCCACAATGGAGGCCAAGAATCAAATGATTCATTGTGACATCAAGTCGTCTAAAAGGGCATGGAATGCATTGTGACACCACAGGGGTTAAGAGAAGCAAGGATCCATTGTGACCCAATGTAGGCTAATAATCCCAGGATCCCTTTTGACAACAGGGGGCGCAAAAGGAGCACGGATGAACTCTGACAGCATGGGGACCTATAGAAGCAAGGAACCCTTATGACACCATGAAGGACAAGAATCAAATGGTTCATTGTAAGACCAAGTGGCCTAAAAGTCTTGGAATGCATTGTGAAACTACAGAGGTTAAGAGAAGCAAGAAACCATTGTGACCCAATGCAGGCTAACAATCTAATGATCCACTGTGTCATAGATGGGCCTAAAAGGGCCAGGGTTGAATTGTTACAGCACGGGGACCGATAGAAGCAAGGATTTATTATGCCACCGTGGAGGCCAAGAATCAAATAATTCATTGTGAAATCATGTGGCCAAAAAGGGCATGGGATGCAATTTCACAGCACAGGGGTTAAGAGAAGCAAGGATCCATTGTGACCCAATGGAGGCTAATAATCCCAGAATCCCTTTAGGCACCAGGGGGCGCCAAAGGGCCAGGAATGAATTGTGAGAGCATGGGGCCCAATAGATACAATGAACTATTATGCCACAATGGAGGCCAAGAATCAAATGATTCATTGTGACATCAAGAAGTCAAAAAGGGCATGGAATGCATTGTGACACCACAGGGGTTAAGAGAAGCAAGGATCCATTATGACCCAATGTAGGCTAATAATCCCAGGATCCCATTTGACACCAGGGGGCGCAAAAGGACCACGGATGAACTCTGACAGCATGGGGACCTATAGAAGCAAGGAACCATTATGACACCATGAAGGCCAAGAATCAAATGATTCATTGTGACATCAAGTGACCTAAAAGGGCTTGGAATGCATTGTGATACCACAGAGGTTAAGAGAAGCAAGAAATCATTGTGACCCAAGGGAGGCTAACAATCTAATGCTCCATTGTGGCATAGATGGGCCTAAAAGGCCCAGGGTTAAATTGTTACAGCACGGGGAGCGATAGAAGCAAGGATCTATTATGCCACCGTGGAGGCCAAGAATCAAATAATTCATTGTGAAATCATGTGGCCTAAAAGGGCTTGGGATGCATTGTGACACCACAGGGGTTAAGAGAAGCAAGGATCCATTGTGACCCAATGGAGGCTAATAATCCCAGGATCCCTTTTGACACCCGGGGCGCAAAAGGGCCAGGAATGTATTGTGAGAGTATGGGGCCCAATAGATACAATGAACTATTATGCCACAATGGAGGCCAAGAATCAAATGATTCATTGTGACATCAAGTGGTCTAAATGAGCATGGAATGCATTGTGACACCACAGGGGTTAAGAGAAGCAAGGATCCATTGTGACCCAATGGATGCTAATAATCCCAGGATCCCTTTTGACAACAGGGGGCGTAAAAGGACCACGGATGAACTCTGACAGCATGGGGACCCATAGAAGCAAGGAACCATTATGACACCATGAAGGCCAAGAATCAAATGGTTCATTGTAAGACCAAGTGGCCTAAAAGGGCTTGGAATGCATTGTGACACCACAGAGGTTAATAGAAGCAAGGAACCATTGTGACCCAATGGAGGCTAACAATCTAATGATCCATTGTGACACCAGGGGTTGTAATAGGGCCAGGGATGAATTGTTACAGTATGGGGCCCAATAAAACAAGGAAACATTATGTCACCACAGAGGCCAAGAATCAAATGATTCATTGTGACATCAAGTGGCCTAAAAGGGCATGGGATGCATTGTGACAGCACAGGGGTTAAGAGAAGCAAGGAACCATTGTGACCCAATGCAGGCTAACAATCTAAGAATCCCTTTTGTCACCAGGGGGCGTAAAAGGACCACGGATGAACTGTGACAGCATGGGGACCTATAGAAGCAAGGAACCATTATGACACCATGAAGGCCAAGAATCAAATGGTTCATTGTCAGACCAAGTGGCTTAAAAGGGCTTGGAATGCATTGTGACACCACAGAGGTTAAGAGAAGCAAGGAACCATTGTGACCCAAGGGAGGCTAACAATCTAATGATCCATTGCGGCATAGATGGGCCTAAAAGGGCCAGGGTTGAATTGTTACAGCACGGGGACCGATAGAAGCAAGGATCTATTATGCCACCATGGAGGCCAACAATCAAATGATTCATTGTGACATCAAGTGGCCTAAAAGGGCATGGGATGCATTGTGACACCACAGGGGTTAAATGAAGCAAGGATCCATTGTGACCCAATGGAGGCTAATAATCCCAGGATCCCATTTGACACCAGGGGGCGTAAAAGGGCCAGGGATGAATTGTGACAGCATGGGGCCCAATAGAAACAAGGAACCATTATGACACCATGGAGGCCAAGAATCAAATGATTCATTGTGACATCAAGTGGCCTAAAAGGGCATGGGATGCATTGTGACACCACAGAGGTTAAGAGAAGCAAGGAACCATTGTGACCCAATGCAGACTAACAATCTAATGATCCCTTGTGGCACCCATGGGCCTAAAAGGGCCAGGGTTGAATTGTTACAGCACGGGGACCGATAGAAGCAAGGATCTATTATGCCACCGTGGAGGCCAAGAATCAAATAATTCATTGTGAAGTCATGAGGCCAAAAAGGGCATGGGATGCAATTTGACAGCACAGGGGTTAAGAGAAGCAAGGATCCATTGTGACCCAATGGAGGCTAATAATCCCAGAATCCCTTTTGGCACCAGGGGGCGCCAAAGGGCCAGGAATGAATTGTGAGAGCATGGGGCCCAATAGATACAATGAACTATAATGCCACAATGGAGGCCAAGAATCAAATGATTCATTGTGACATCAAGTGGTCTGAAAGGGCATGGAATGCATTGTGACAGCACAGGGGTTAAGAGAAGGAAGGATCCATTGTGACCCAATGCAGGCTAACAATCTAATGATCCGTTGTGGCACCAATGGGCCTAAAAGGGCCAGGGTTGAATTGTTACAGTACGGGGACCGATTGAAGCAAGGATCTATTATGCCACCGTGGAGGCCAAGAATCAAATGATTCATTGTGACATCATGTGGCCTAAAAGGGCATAAGATGCATTGTGACACCACAGGGGTTAAGAGAAGCAAGGATCCATTGTGACCCAATGCAGGCTAACAATCTAATGATCCCTTATGACACCAGGGGGCCCAAAATGTCCAGGGTGAATTGTGAAAGCATGGGGCCCAATTAAAACCTGGTACAATTCTGCCACCATGGAGGCCAAGAATCAAATGATTCATTGTGACATCAAGTGGCCTAAAAGGGCATGGGATGCATTGTGACACCACAGGGGTCAAGAGAAGCAAGGGTCCATTGTGACCCAATGGTGGCTAACAATCTAAGAATCCCTTTTGACACCAGGGGGCGTAAAAGGGCCAGGGATGGATTGTGAAAGCATGGGGCCCAATTAAAACCTGGTACAATTATACCACTGTGGAGGCCAAGAATCAAATGATTCATTGTGACATCAAGTGGCCTAAAAGGGCATGGGATGCATTGTGACACCACAGGGGTTAAGAGAAGCAAGGAACCATTGTGACCCAATGCAGGCTAACAATCTAATGATCCCATTTGACACCAGGGGGCGTAAAAGCGCCAGGGCTGAATTGTGACAGCATGGGGCCCAATAGAAAAAAGGAACCATTATGACACCATGGAGGCCAAGAATCAAAGGATTCATTGTGGCATCAATGCCCTAAAAGGGCATGGAATGCATTGTGACACCACAGAGGTTAAGAGAAGCAAGGAACCATTGTGACCCAATGCAGACTAACAGTCTAATGATCCCTTGTGGCACCCATGGGCCTAAAAAGTCCAGGGTTGAATTGTTACAGCACGGGGACCGATAGAAGCAAGGATCTATTATGCCACCGTGGAGGCCAAGAATCAAATGATTCATTGTGAAATCATGTGGCCTAAAAGGGCATGGGATGCATTGTGACAGCACAGGGGTTAAGAGAAGCAAGGATCCATTGTGACCCAATGGAGGCTAATAATCCCAGGATCCCTTTTGACACCAGGGGGCGCAAAAGGGCCAGGGATGGATTGTGACAGCATGGGGCCCAATAGATACAATGAACTATTATGCCACAATGGAGGCCAAGAATCAAATGATTCATTGTGACATCAAGTGGTCTAAAAGGGCATGGAATGCATTGTGACAGCACAGGGGTTAAGAGAAGCAAGGATCCATTGTGACCCAATGTAGGCTAATAATCCCAGGATCCCTTCTGACAACAGGGGGCGCAAAAGGACCACAGATGAACTCTGACAGCATGGGGACCTATAGAAGCATGGAACCATTATGACACCATGAAGGCCAAGAATGAAATGGTTCATTGTAAGACCAAGTGGCCTAAAATGTCTTGGAATGCATTGTGACACCACAGAGGTTTAGAGAAGCAAGGAACCATTGTGACCCAATGCAGGCTAACAATCTAATGATCCATTGTGAAACCAGGGGTTGTAATAGGGCCAGGGATGAATTGTGACAGCATAGGGCCCAAAAGAAACAAGGAACCATTATGACACCATGGAGGCCAAGAATCAAGTGATTCATTGTGACATCAAGTGGCCTAAAAGGGCATGGGATGCATTGTGACACCACAGGGGTTAAGAGAACCAAGGAACCATTGTGACCCAATGCAGGCTAACAATCTAAAAATCCCTTTTGACACCAGGGGGCGCAAAAGGACCACGGATGGACTCTGACAGCATGGGGACCTATAGAATCAAGGAACCATTATGATACCATGAAGGCCAAGAATCAAATGGTTCATTGTAAGACCAAGTGGCCTAAAAGGCTTGGAATGCATTGTGACACCACAGAGGTTAAGAGAAGCAAGGAACCATTGTGACCCTATGCAGGCTAACAATCTAATGATCCCTTGTGACACCAATAGGCCTAAAAGGGCCAGGGATGAATTGTGACAGCCTGGGGCCCAATAGAAACAAGGAACCTTTATGACACCATGGAGGCCAAGAATCAAATGATTCATTGTGACATCAAGTGGCCTAAAAGGGCATGGGATGCATTGTGACACCACAGAGGTTAAGAGAAGCAAGGAACCATTGTGACCCAATGCAGGCTAACAATCTAAGAATCCCTGTTGACACCAGCCGGTGCAAAAGGACCACGGATGAACTCTGACACCAAGGGGACCTATAGAAGCAAGGAACCATTATGACACCATGAAGGCCAAGAATCAAATGGTTCATTGTGACATCAAGTGGCCTAAAAGGGCTTGGAATGCATTGTGACACCACAGAGGTTAAGAGAAGCAAGGAACCATTGTGACCCCATGCAGGCTAACAATCTAATGATCCCTTGTGGCACCAGGGGGGTATAAAAAGGGCCAGTGATGGATTGTTACATCACGGGGACCAATCGAAGCAAGGATGTATTATGCCACCATGGAGGCCAAGAATCAAATGATTCATTGTGACATCAAGTGGCCTAAAAGGACATGGGATGCATTGTGACAGCACAGGGGTTAAGAAAAGCAAGGATCCATTGTGACCCAATGGAGGCTAATAATCCCAGGATCCCATTTGACACCAGGGGGCGTAAAAGGGCCAGGGATGAATTGTGACAGCATGGGGACCAATAGAATCAAGGAAGCATTATGACACCATGGAGGCCAAGAATCAAATGATTCATTGTGACATCAAGTGGCCTAAAAGGGCATGGGATGTATTGTGACACCACAGAGGTTAAGAGAAGCAAGGAACCATTGTGACCCAATGCAGGCTAACAATCTAATGATCCCTTGTGGCACTAGGTGGTATAAAAAGGGCCAGGGATGGATTGTTACAGCACGGGGACCAATAGAATCAAGGATCGATTATGCCACCATGGAGGCCAAGAATCAAATGATTCATTGTGACATCAAGTGGCCTAAAAGGGCATGGGATGCCTTGTGACACCACAGAGGTTAAGAGAAGCAAGGAACCATTGTGACCCAATGCAGGCTAACAATCTAATGATCCCTTGTGACACCAATGGGCCTAAAAGGGGCAGGGATGAATTGTGAAAGCAGGGGGACCAATAGATGCAAGGATCTATTATGCCACCATGGAGGCCAAGAATCAAATGATTCATTGTGACATCAAGTGGCCTAAAAGGACATGGGATGCATTGTGACAGCACAGGGGTTAAGAGAAGCAAGGATCCATTGTGACCCAATGGAGGCTAATAATCCCAGGATCCCATTTGACAACAGGGGGCGTTAAATGGCCAGGGATGAATTGTGACAGCATGGGGCCCAATAGAAACAAGGAACCATTATGACACCATGGAGGCCAAAAATCAAATGGTTCATTGTGACATCAAGTGGCCTAAAAGGGCATGGGATGCATTGTGACACCACAGAGGTTAAGAGAAGCAAGGAACCATTGTGACCCAATGCAGGCTAACAATCCAATGATCCCTTGCGACACCAATGGGCCTAAAAGGGGCAGGGATGAATAGTGAAAGCATGGGAACCAATAGAAACAAGGAACCATTATGCCACCATGGAGGCCAAGAATCAAATGATTCATTGTGACATCAAGTGGCCTAAAAGGGCATGGGATGCATTGTGACACCACAGAGGTTAAGAGAAGCAAGGAACCATTGTGACCCAATGCAGGCTAACAATCTAAGAATCCCTTTTTACACCAGGGGGCGCAAAAGGACCACGGATGAACTCTGACAGCAAGGGGACCTATAGAAGCAAGGAACCATTATGACACCATGAAGGCCAAGAATCAAATGGTTCATTGTAAGACCAAGTGGCCTAAAAGGGCTTGGAATGCATTGTGACACCACAGAGGTTAAGAGAAGCAAGGAACCATTGTGACCCAATGCAGGCTAACCATATAATGATCCCTTGTGGCACCAGGGGGGTATAAAAATGGCCAGGGATGAATTGTTACACCTCGGGGACCAATCGAAGCAAGGATCTATTATGCCACCGTGGAGGCCAAGAATCAAATGATTCATTGTGACATCAAGTGGCCTAAAAGGGCATGGGATGCATTGTGACCCCACAGGGGTTAAGAGAAGCAAGGATCCATTGTGACCCAATGGAGGCTAATAATCCCAGGATCCCAATTGACACCAGGGGGCGTAAAAGGGCCAGGGATGAATTGTGACAGCATGGGCACCAATAGAAACAAGGAACCATTATGACACCATGGAGACCAAGAACCAAGTGATTCATTGTGACATCAAGTGGCCTAAAAGGGCATGGGATGCATTGTGACACCACAGAGGTTAAGAGAAGCAAGGAACCACTGTGACCCAATGCAGGCTATCCATCTAATGATCCCTTGTGACACCAATGGGCCTAAAAGGGCCAGGGATGAATTGTTACAGCACGGGGACCAATAGAAGCAAGGATCCATTATGCCACCATGGAGGCCCAGAATCATATAATTCATTGTGACATCAAGTGGCCTAAAAGGGCATGGGATGCATTGTGACAGCACAGGGGTTAAGAGAAGCAAGGATCCATTGTGACCCAATGGAGGCTAACAATCTAATGATCGCTTTTGACACCAATGGGCCTAAAAGGGGCAGGGATGTATTGTGAAACCATGGGGCCCAATTAAAATCTGGTACAATTACGCCACCATGGAGGCCAAGAATCAAATGATTCATTGTGACATCAAGTGGCCTAAAAGGACATGGGATGCATTGTGACACCACAGGGGTTAAGAGAAGCAAGGAACCATTGTGACCCAATGCAGGCTAACAATCTAAGAATCCCTTTTGACACCAGGGGGCGCAAAAGGACCACGGATGAACTCTGACAGCATGGGGACCTATAGAAGCAAGGAACCATTATGACACCATGAAGGCCAACAATCAAATGTTTCATTGTAAGACCAAGTGGCCTAAAAGGGCTTGGAATGCATTGTGACACCACAGAGGTTAAGAGAAGCAAGGAACCATTGTGACCCAATGCAGGCTAACAATCTAATGATCCCTTGTGGCACCAGGGGGGTATAAAAAGGGCCAGGGATGGATTGTTACAGCACGGGGACCAATAGAAGCAAGGATCTATTATGCCACCATGGAGGCCAAGAATCAAATGATTCATTGTGACATCAAGTGGCCTAAAATGGCATGGAATGCATTGTGACACCACAGAGGTTAAGAGAAGCAAGGATCCATTGTGACCCAGTGGAGGCTAATAATCTCAGGATCCCATTTGACACCAGGGGGCGTAAAAGGGCCTGGGATGAATTGTGACAGCATGGGGCCCAATAGAAACAAGGAACCATTATGACACCATGGAGGCCAAGAATCAAATGATTCATTGTGACATCAAGTGGCCTAAAAGGGCATGGGATGCATTGTGACACCACAGGGGTTAAGAGAAGCAAGGATCCATTGTGACCCAATGGAGGCTAACAATCTAATGATCCCTTTTGACACCAATGGGCCTAAAAGGGGCAGGGATGTATTGTGAAAGCATGGGGCCCAATAGAAACCTCGTACAATTACGCCACCATGGAGGCCAAGAATCAAATGATTCATTGTGACATCAAGTGTCCTAAAAGGGCATGGGATGCATTGTGACACCACAGAGGTTAAGAGAAGCACGGAACCATTGTGACCCAATGCAGGCTAACAATCTAATGATCCCTTGTGACACCAATGGGCCTAAAAGGTCCAGGGATGAATTGTTACAGCACGGGGACCAATAGAAGCAAGGATCTATTATGCCACCATGGAGTCCAAGAATCAAATAATTCATTGTGACATCATGTGGCCTAAAAGGGCATGGGATGCATTGTGACAGCACAGGGGTTAAGAAAAGCAAGGATCCATTGTGACCCAATGCAGGCTAACAATCTAATGATCCCGTTTGACACCAGGGGGCGTAAAAGGGCCAGGGATGAATAGTGACAGCATGGGGCCCAATAGAAAAAAGGAACCATTATGACACCATGGAGGCCAAGAATCAAATGATTCATTGTGACATCTAGTGGCCTAAAAGGGCATGGGATGCATTGTGACACCACAGAGGTTAAGAGAAGCAAGGAACCATTGTGACCCAATGCAGGCTAACAATCTAATGATCCCTTGTGACACCAATGGGCCTAAAAGGGGCAGGGATGAATTGTGAAAGCATGGGGCCCAATAGAAACAAGGAACCATTATGACACCATGGAGGCCAAGAATCAAATGATTCATTGTGACATCAAGTGGCCTAAAAGGGCATGGGATGCATTGTGACACCACAGAGGTTAAGAGAAGCAAGGAACCATTGTGACCCTATGCAGGCTAACAATCTAAGAATCCCTTTTGACACCAGGAGGCGCAAAAGGACCACGGATGAACTCTGACAGCATGGGGACCTATAGAAGGAAGGAACCATTATGACACCATGAAGGCCTAGAATCAAATGATTCATTGTGACATCAAGTGGCCTAAAAGGGCATGGGATGCATTGTGACAGCACAGAGGTTAAGAGAAGCAAGGATCCATTGTGACCCAATGGAGGCTAATAATCCCAGGATCCCATTTCACACCAGGGGGCGTAAAAGGGCCAGGGATGAATTGTGACAGCATTGGGCCCAATAGAATCAAGGAACCATTATGACACCATGAAGGCCAAGAATCAAATGATTCATTGTGACATCAAGTGGCCTAAAAGGGCATGGGATGCATTGTGACACCACAGAGGTTAAGAGAAGCAAGGAACCATTGTGACCCAATGCAGGCTAACAATCTAATGATCCCTTGTGACACCAATGGGCCTAAAAGAGGCAGGGATGAATTGTGAAAGCATGGGGCTCAAGTAAAACCTGGTACAATTATGCCACCATGGAGGCCAAGAATCAAATGATTCATTGTGACATCAAGTGGCCTAAAAGGGCATGGGATGCATTGTGACACCACAGAGGTTAAGAGAAGCAAGGAACCATTGTGACCCAATGCAGGCTAACAATCTAAGAATCCCTTTTGACACCAGGGGGCGGAAAAGGTCCACGGATGAACCGTGACAGCATGGGGACCTATAGAAGCAAGGAACCATTATGACACCATGAAGGCCAAGAATCAAATGGTTCATTGTAAGACCAAGTGGCCTAAAAGGGCTTGGAATGCATTGTGACAGCACAGAGGTTAAGAGAAGCAAGGAACCATTGTGACCCAATGCAGGCTAACAATCTAATGATCCCTTGTGGCACCAGGGGGTATAAAAACGCCAGCGATGAATTGTGACAGCATGGGGCCCAATAGAAACAAGGAACCCTTATGACACCATGGAGGCCAAGAATCAAATGATTCATTGTGACATCAAGTGGCCTAAAAGGGCATGGGATGCATTGTGACACCACAGGGGTTAAGAGAAGCAAGGAACCATTGTGACCCAATGCAGGCTAACAATCTAATGATCCCTTTTGAAACCAGGGGGCGCAAAAGGACCACGGATGAACTCTGACAGCATGGGGACCTATAGAAGCAAGGAACCATTATGACACCATGAAGGCAAAGAATCAAATGGTTCATTGTAAGACCAAGTGGCCTAAAAGGGCTTGGAATGCATTGTGACACCACAGAGGTTAAGAGAAGCAAGGAACCATTGTGACCCAATGCAGGCTAACAATCTAATGATCCCTTGTGGCACCAGGGGGTATAAAAAGTGCCAGGGATGGATTGTTACAGCACGGGGACCAATAGAAGCAAGGATCTATTATGCCACCGTGGAGGCCAAGAATCAAATGATTCATTGTGACATCAAGTGGCCTAAAAGGGCATGGGATGCATTGTGACACCACAGGGGTTAAGAGAAGCAAGGATCCATTGTGACCCAATGGAGGCTAATAATCCCAGGATCCCATTTGACACCAGGGGGCGTAAAAGGGCCAGGGATGAATTGTGACAGCATGGAGCCCAATAGAAACAAGGAACCATTATGACACCATGGAGGTCAAGAATCAAATGATTCATTGTGACATCAAGTGGCCTAAAAGGGCATGGGATGCATTGTGACACCACAGAGGTTAAGAGAAGCAAGGAACCATTGTGACCCAATGCAGGCTAACAATCTAATGATCCCTTGTGGCACCAATGGGCCTAAAAGGGTCAGGGATGTATTGTTACAGCACGGGGACCAATAGATGCAAGGAACTATTATGCCACCATGGAAGCCAAGAATCAAATGATTCATTGTGACATCAAGTGGCCTAAAAGGGCATGGGATGCATTGTGACACCACAGAGGTTAAGAGAAGCAAGGAACCATTGTGACCCAATGCAGGCTAACAATCCAATGATCCCTTGTGACACCAATGGGCCTAAAAGGGGCAGGGATGTATTGTGAAAGCATGGGGCCCAATAGAAACCTCGTACAATTACGCCACCATGGAGGCCAAGAATCAAATGATTCATTGTGACATCAAGTGGCCTAAAAGGGCATGGGATGCATTGTGACACCACAGAGGTTAAGAGAAGCACGGAACCATTGTGACCCAATGCAGGCTAACAATCTAATGATCCCTTGTGACACCAATGGGCCTAAAAGGTCCAGGGATGAATTGTTACAGCACGGGGACCAATAGAAGCAAGGATCTATTATGCCACCATGGAGTCCAAGAATCAAATAATTCATTGTGACATCATGTGGCCTAAAAGGGCATGGGATGCATTGTGACAGCACAGGGGTTAAGAAAAGCAAGGATCCATTGTGACCCAATGCAGGCTAACAATCTAATGATCCCGTTTGACACCAGGGGGCGTAAAAGGGCCAGGGATGAATAGTGACAGCATGGGGCCAAATAGAAACAAGGAACCATTATGACACCATGGAGGCCAAGAATCAAATGATTCATTGTGACATCTAGTGGCCTAAAAGGGCATGGGATGCATTGTGACACCACAGAGGTTAAGAGAAGCAAGGAACCATTGTGACCCTATGCAGGCTAACAATCTAATGATCCCTTGTGACACCAATGGGCCTAAAAGGGGCAGGGATGAATTGTGAACGCATGGGGCCCAATAGAAACAAGGAACCATTATGACACCATGGAGGCCAAGAATCAAATGATTCATTGTGACATCAAGTGGCCTAAAAGGGCATGGGATGCATTGTGACACCACAGGGGTTAAGAGAAGCAAGGAACCATTGTGACCCAATGCAGGCTAACAATCTAAGAATCCCTTTTGACACCAGGGGGCGCAAAAGGACCACGGATGAACTCTGACAGCATGGGGACCTATAGAAGGAAGGAACCATTATGACACCATGAAGGCCTAGAATCAAATGATTCATTGTGACATCAAGTGGCCTAAAAGGGCTTGGAATGCATTGTGACACCACAGAGGTTAAGAGAAGCAAGGATCCATTGTGACCCAATGGAGGCTAATAATCCCAGGATCCCATTTCACACCAGGGGGCGTAAAAGGGCCAGGGATGGATTGTGACAGCATTGGGCCCAATAGAATCAAGGAACCATTATGACACCATGAAGGCCAAGAATCAAATGATTCATTGTGACATCAAGTGGCCTAAAAGGGCATGGGATGCATTGTGACACCACAGAGGTTAAGAGAAGCAAGGAACCATTGTGACCCAATGCAGGCTAACAATCTAATGATCCCTTGTGACACCAATGGGCCTAAAAGAGGCAGGGATGAATTGTGAAAGCATGGGGCTCAAGTAAAACCTGGTACAATTATGCCACCATGGAGGCCAAGAATCAAATGATTCATTGTGACATCAAGTGGCCTAAAAGGGCATGGGATGCATTGTGACACCACAGAGGTTAAGAGAAGCAAGGAACCATTGTGACCCAATGCAGGCTAACAATCTAAGAATCCCTTTTGACACCAGGGGGCGGAAAAGGTCCACGGATGAACTCTGACAGCATGGGGACCTATAGAAGCAAGGAACCATTATGACACCATGAAGGCCAAGAATCAAATGGTTCATTGTAAGACCAAGTGGCCTAAAAGGGCTTGGAATGCATTGTGACAGCACAGAGGTTAAGAGAAGCAAGGAACCATTGAGACCCAATGCAGGCTAACACTCTAATGATCCCTTGTGGCACCAGGGGGTATAAAAAGTGCCAGGGATGGATTGTTACAGCACGGGGACCAATAGAAGCAAGGATCTATTATGCCACCATGGAGGCCAAGAATCAAATGATTCATTGTGACATCAAGTGGCCTAAAAGGGCATGGGATGCATTGTGACACCACAGGGGTTAAGAGAAGCAATGATCCATTGTGACCCAATGGAGGCTAATAATCCCAGGATCCCATTTGACACCAGGGGGCGTAAAAGGGCCAGGGATGAATTGTGACAGCATGGGGCCCAATAGAAACAAGGAACCGTTATGACACCATGGAAACCAAGAATCAAATGATTCATTGTGACATCAAGTGGCTTAAAAGGGCATGGGATGCATTGTGACACCACAGAGGTTAAGAGAAGCAAGGAACCATTGTGACCCAATGCAGGCTAACAATCAAAAATCCCTTTTGACACCAGGGGGCGCAAAAGGACCACGGATGAACTGTGACATCCTGGGGACCTATAGAAGCAAGGAACCATTATGACACCATGAAGGCCAAGAATCAAATGATTCATTGTCAGACCAAGTGGCCTAAAAAGGCTTGGGATGCATTGTGACACCACAGAGGTTAAGAGAAGCAAGGAACCATTGTGACCCAAGGGAGGCTAACAATCTAATGCTCCATTGTGACACCAGGGGTTGTAATAGGCCCAGGGATGAATTGTGAAACCATGGGGCACAATAAAAACATGCAAATATTATGACACCATAGAGGCCAAGAATCAAATGATTCATTGTAATACCAAGTGGCCTAAAAAGTCATGGGATGCATTGTGACACCACAGGGGCTAAGAGAAGCAAGGAACCATTGTGGCCCAATGCAGGCTAACAATCTAATGATCCCTTGTGACACCAGGGGGCCGAAAATGGCCAGGGATGGATTGTTACAGCACGGGGACCAATAGAAGCAAGGATCTATTATGCCACCATGGAGGCCAAGAATCAAATGATTCATTGTGACATCATGTGGCCTAAAAGGGCATGGGATGCATTGTGACACCACAGGGGTTAAGAGAAGCAAGGAACCATTGTGACCCAATGCAGGCTAACAATCTAAGAATCCCTTTTGACACGAGGGGGCACATAAGGACGACGGATGAACTGTGACAGCATAGGGACCTATAGAAGCAAGGAACCATTATGACACCATGAAGGCCAAGAATCAAATGGTTCATTGTAAGACCAAGTGGCCTAAAAGGGCTTGGAATGCATTGTGACACCGCAGAGGTTAAGAGAAGCAAGGAACCATTGTGACCCAATGCAGGCTAACAATCTAATGTCCATTGTGACACCTAGGGGTTGTAATAGGGCCAGGGATGAATTGTGAAACCATGGGGCACAATAAAAACATGAAAATATTATGACACCATAGAGGCCAAGAATCAAATGATTCATTGTGACATCAAATATCCTAAAAGGCATGGGATGCATTGTGACACCACAGAGGTTAAGAGAAGCAAGGATCCATTGTGACCCAATGGAGGCTAATAATCTAATGATCCCTTGTAACACAAGGTGTTGTAAAAGGGCCAGGGATGAATTGTGAAAGCATGGGGCCCAATAAAAACATGGAAACATTATGACACCATGAAGGCCAAGACTCAAATGGTTCATTGTAACACCAAGTGGCCAAAAAGGGCATGGGATGCATTGTGACACCACAGGGGCTAAGAGAAGCAAGGAACCATTGTGACCCAATGCAGGCTAACAATCTAATGATCCCTTGTGGCACCAGGGGGTATAAAAAGGGCCAGGGATGGATTGTTACAGCACGGGGACCAATAGAAGCAAGGATCTATTATGCCACCATGGAGGCCAAGAATCAAATGATTCATTGTGACATCAAGTGGCCTAAAAGGGCATGGGATGCATTGTGACACCACAGAGGTTAAGAGAAGCAAGGATCCATTGTGACCCAATGCAGGCTAACAATCTAAGAATCCCATTTGACACCAGGGGGCTCAAAAGGGGCAGGGATGAATTGTGAAAGCATGGGGCCCAATTAAAACCTGGTACAATTATGCCACCATGGAGGCCAAGAATCAAATGATTCATTGTGACATCAAGTGGCCTAAAAGGGCATGGGATGCATTGTGACACCACAGGGGTTAAGAGAAGCAAGGAACCATTGTGACCCAATGCAGGCTAACAATCTAAGAATCCCTTTTGACACCAGGGGGCGCAAAAGGACCACGGATGAACCTTGACAGCATGGGGAGCTATAGAAGCAAGGAACCATTATGCCACCATGAAGGCCAAGAATCAAATGGTTCATTGTAAGACCAAGTGGCCTAAAAGGGCTTGGAATGCATTGTGACACCACAGAGGTTAAGAGAAGCACGGAACCATTGTGACCCAATGCAGGCTAACAATCTAATGATCCCTTGAGGCACCAGGGGGTATAAAAAGGGCCAGGGATGGATTGTTACAGCACGGGGACCAATAGAAGCAAGGATCTATTATGCCACCGTGGAGGCCAAGAATCAAATGATTCATTGTGACATCAAGTGGCCTAAAAGGGCATGGGATGCATTGTGACACCACAGGGGTTAAGAGAAGCAAGGATCCATTGTGACCCAATGGAGGCTAATAATCCCAGGATCCCAGTTGACACCAGGGGGCGTAAAAGGGCCAGGGATGAATTGTGACAGCATGGGGCCCAATAGAAACAAGGAACCATTATGACACCATGAAGGCCAAGAATCAAATGGTTCATTGTCAGACCAAGTGGCCTAAAAAGGCTTGGGATGCATTGTGACAGCACAGAGGTTAAGAGAAGCAAGGAACCATTGTGACCCTATTCAGGCTAACAATCTAATGATCCCTTGTGGCACCAGGGGGTATAAAAAGGGCCAGCGATGAATTGTGACAGCATGGGGCCCAATAGAAACAAGGAACCATTATGACACCATAGAGGCCAAGAATCAAATGATTCATTGTGACATCAAGTGGCCTAAAAGGGCATGGGATGCATTGTGACACCACAGGGGTTACGAGAAGCAAGGAACCATTGTGACCCAATGCAGGCTAACAATCTAAGAATCCCTTTTGACACCAGGGGGCGCAAAAGGACCACGGATGAACCTTGACAGCATGGGCACCTATAGAAGCAAGGAAACATTATGCCACCATGAAGGCGAAGAATCAAATGGTTCATTGTAAGACCAAGTGGCCTAAAAGGGCTTGGAATGCATTGTGACACCACAGAGGTTAAGAGAAGCAAGGAACCATTGTGACCCAATGCAGGCTAACAATCTAATGATCCCTTGAGGCACCAGGGGGTATAAAAAGGGCCAGGGATGGATTGTTACAGCACGGGGACCAATGGAAGCAAGGATCTATTATGCCACCATGGAGGCCAAGAATCAAATGATTCATTGTGACATCAAGTGGCCTAAAAGGGCATGGGATGCATTGTGACACCACAGGGGTTACGAGAAGCAAGGAACCATTGTGACCCAATGCAGGCTAACAATCTAATGATCCCTTTTGAAACCAGGGGGCGCAAAAGGACCACGGATGAACTCTGACAGCATGGGGACCTATAGAAGCAAGGAACCATTATGACACCATGGAGGTCAAGAATCAAATGATTCATTGTGACATCAATTGGCCTAAAAGGGCATGGGATGCATTGTGACACCACAGAGGTTAAGAGAAGCAAGGAACCATTGTGACCCAATGCAGGCTAACAATCTAATGAGCCCTTGCGGCACCAGGGGGTATAAAAAGGGCCAGGGATGGATTGTTACAGCACGGGGACCTATAGAAGCAAGGATCTATTATGCCACCGTGGAGGCCAAGAATCAAATGATTCATTGTGACATCAAGTGGCCTAAAAGTGCATGGGATGCATTGTGACAGCACAGGGGTTAAGAGAAGCAAGGATCCATTGTGACCCAATGGAGGCTAATAATCCCAGGATCCCATTTGACACCAGGGGGCGTAAAAGGGCCAGGGATGAATTGTGACAGCATGGAGCCCAATAGAAACAAGGAACCATTATGACACCATGGAGGTCAAGAATCAAATGATTCATTGTGACATCAAGTGGCCTAAAAGGGCATGGGATGCATTGTGACACCACAGAGGTTAAGAGAAGCAAGGAACCATTGTGACCCAATGCAGGCTAAAAATCTAATGATCCCTTGTGACACCAATGGGCCTAAAAGGGTCAGGGATGTATTATTACAGCACGGGGACCAATAGATGCAAGGAACTATTATGCCACCATGGAAGCCAAGAATCAAATATTTCATTGTGACATCATGTGGCCTAAAAGGGCATGGGATGCATTGTGACACCACAGAGGTTAAGAGAAGCAAGGAACCATTGTGACCCAATGCAGGCTAACAATCCAATGATCCCTTGTGACACCAATGGGCCTAAAAGGGGAAGGGATGATTTGTGAAAGCATGGGGCCCAATAGAAACCTCGTACAATTACGCCACCATGGAGGCCAAGAATCAAATGATTCATTGTGACATCAAGTGGCCTAAAAGGGCATGGGATGCATTGTGACACCACAGAGGTTAAGAGAAGCACGGAACCATTGTGACCCAATGCAGGCTAAAAATCTAATGATCCCTTGTGACACCAATGGGCCTAAAAGGTCCAGGGATGAATTGTTACAGCACGGGGACCAATAGAAGCAAGGATCTATTATGCCACCATTGAGTCCAAGAATCAAATAATTCATTGTGACATCATGTGGCCTAAAAGGGCATGGGATGCATTGTGACAGCACAGGGGTTAAGAGAAGCAAGGATCCATTGTGACCCAATGGAGGCTAATAATCCCAGGATCCCATTTGACACCAGGGGGCTTAAAAGGGCCAGGGATGAATTGTGACAGCATGGAGCCCAATAGAAACAAGGAACCATTATGACACCATGGAGGCCAAGAATCAAATGATTCATTGTGACATCTAGTGGCCTAAAAGGGCATGGGATGCATTGTGACACCACAGAGGTTAAGAGAATCAAGGAACCACTGTGACCCAATGCAGGCTAACAATCTAATGATCCCTTGTGACACCAATGGGCCTAAAAGGGGCAGGGATGAATTGTGAAAGCATGGGGCCCAAGTAAAACCTGGTACAATTATGCCACCATGGAGGCCAAGAATCAAATGATTCATTGTGACATCAAGTGGCCTAAAAGGGCATGGGATGCATTGTAACACCACAGGGGTTAAGAGAAGCAAGGAACCATTGTGACCCTACGCAGGCTAACAATCTAAGAATCCCTTTTGATACCAGTGGGGGCGCAAAAGGACCACGGATGAACTCTGACAGCATGGGGACCCATAGATGGAAGGAACCATTATGACACCATGAAGGCCTAGAATCAAATGATTCATTGTGACATCAAGTGGCCTAAAAGGGCTTGGAATGCATTGTGACACCACAGAGGTTAAGAGAAGCAAGGATCCATTGTGACCCAATGGAGGCTAATAATCCCAGGATCCCATTTGACACCAGGGGGCGTAAAAGGGCCAGGGATGAATTGTGACAGCATTGGGCCCAATAGAATCATGGAACCATTATGACACCATGAAGGCCAAGAATCAAATGATTCATTGTGACATCAAGTGGCCTAAAAGGGCATGGGATGCATTGTGACACCACAGAGGTTAAGAGAAGCAAGGAACCATTGTGACCCAATGCAGGCTAACAATCTAATGATCGCTTGTGACACCAATGGGCCTAAAAGAGGCAGGGATGAATTGTGAAATCATGGGGCTCAAGTAAAACCTGGTACAATTATGCCACCATGGAGGCCAAGAATCAAATGATTCATTGTGACATCAAGTGGCCTAAAAGGGCATGGGATGCATTGTGACACCACAGAGGTTAAGAGAAGCAAGGAACCATTGTGACCCAATGCAGGCTAACAATCTAAGAATCCCTTTTGACACCAGGGGGCGGAAAAGGTCCACGGATGAACTCTGACAGCATGGGGACCTATAGAAGCAAGGAACCATTATGACTCCATGAAGGCCAAGAATCAAATGGTTTATTGTAAGACCAAGTGGCCTAAAAGGGCTTGGAATGCATTGTGACACCACAGAGGTTAAGAGAAGCAAGGAACCATTGTGACCCAATGCAGGCTAACAATCTAAGAATCCCTTTTGACACCAGGGGGCGCAAAAGGACCACGGATGAACCTTGACAGCATGGGCACCTATAGAAGCAAGGAAACATTATGCCACCATGAAGGCCAAGAATCAAATGGTTCATTGTAAGACCAAGTGGCCTAAAAGGGCTTGGAATGCATTGTGACACCACAGAGGTTAAGAGAAGCAAAGAACCATTGTGACCCAATGCAGGCTAACAATCTAATGATCCCTTGTGGCACCAGGGGGTATAAAAAGGGCCAGGGATGTATTGTTACAGCACGGGGACCAATAGAAGCAAGGATCTATTATGCCACCGTGGAGGCCAAGAATCAAATGATTCATTGTGACATCAAGTGGCCTAAAAGGGCATGGGATGCATTGTGACAGCACAGAGGTTAAGAGAAGCAAGGAACCATTGTGACCCAATGCAGGCTAACAATCTAATGATCCCTTGTGGCACCAGGGGGTATAAAAAGGGCCAGGGATGGATTGTTACAGCACGGGGACCAATAGAATCAAGGACCTATTATGCCACCATGGAAGCCAAGAATCAAATGATTCATTGTGACATCAAGTGGCCTAAAAGGGCATGGGATGCATTGTCACACCACAGGGGTTAAGAGAAGCAAGGATCCATTGTCACCCAATTGAAGCTAACAATCTAAGGATCCCTTTTGTCACCAATGGGCCTAAAAGGATCAGGGATGTATTGTGAAAGCATGGGGCCCAGTGAAAACCTGGAACAATCAAGCCACCATGGAGGCCAAGAATCAAATGATTCATTGTGACATCAAGTGGCCTAAAAGGGCATGGGATGCATTGTGACAGCACAGGGGTTAAGAGAAGCAAGGATCCATTGTGACCCAATGGAGGCTAACAATCTAATGATCCCTTTTGATACCAGGGGGCGCAAAAGGACCACGGATGAACTCTGACAGCATGGGGACCTATAGAAGCAAGGAACCATTATGACACCATGAAGGCAAAGAATCAAATGGTTTATTGTAAGACCAAGTGGCCTAAAAGGGCTTGGAATGCATTGTGACACCACAGAGGTTAAGAGAAGCAAGGAACCATTGTGACCCAATGCAGGCTAACAATCTAATGATCCCTTGTGGCACCAGGGGGTATAAAAAGGGCCAGGGATGGATTGTTACAGCACGGGGACCAATAGAAGCAAGGATCTATTATGCCACCGTGGAGGCCAAGAATCAAATGATTCATTGTGACATCAAGTGGCCTAAAAGGGCATGGGATGCATTGTGACACCACAGGGGTTAAGAGAAGCAAGGATCCATTGTGACCCAATGGAGGCTAATAATCCCAGGATCCCATTTGACACCAGGGGGCGTAAAAGGGCCAGGGATGAATTGTGACAGCATGGAGCCCAATAGAAACAAGGAACCATTATGACACCATGGAGGTCAAGAATCAAATGATTCATTGTGACATCAAGTGGCCTAAAAGGGCATGGGATGCATTGTGACACCACAGAGGTTAAGAGAAGCAAGGAACCATTGTGACCCAATGCAGGCTAAAAATCTAATGATCCCTTGTGACACCAATGGGCCTAAAAGGGTCAGGGATGTATTGTTACAGCACGGGGACCAATAGATGCAAGGAACTATTATGCCACCATGGAAGCCAAGAATCAAATAATTCATTGTGACATCATGTGGCCTAAAAGGGCATGGGATGCATTGTGACACCACAGGGGTTAAGAGAAGCAAGGAACCATTGTGACCCAATGCAGGCTAACAATCCAATGATCCCTTGTGACACCAATGGGCCTAAAAGGGGCAGGGATGTATTGTGAAAGCATGGGGCCCAATAGAAACCTCGTACAATTACGCCACCATGGAGGCCAAGAATCAAATGATTCATTGTGACATCAAGTGGCCTAAAAGGGCATGGGATGCATTGTGACACCACAGAGGTTAAGAGAAGCACGGAACCATTGTGACCCAATGCAGGCTAACAATCTAATGATCCCTTGTGACACCAATAGGCCTAAAAGGTCCAGGGATGAATTGTTACAGCACGGGGACCAATAGAAGCAAGGATCTATTATGCCACCATGGAGTCCAAGAATCAAATAATTCATTGTGACATCATGTGGCCTAAAAGGGCATGGGATGCATTGTGACAGCACAGGGGTTAAGAAAAGCAAGGATCCATTGTGACCCAATGCAGGCTAACAATCCCAGGATCCGATTTGACACCAGGGGGCGTAAAAGGGCCAGGGATGAATAGTGACAGCATGGGGCCCAATAGAAACAAGGAACCATTATGACACCATGGAGGCCAAGAATCAAATGGTTCATTGTGACATCTAGTGGCCTAAAAGGGCTTGGAATGCATTGTGACACCACAGAGGTTAAGAGAAGCAAGGAACCATTGTGACCCAATGCAGGCTAACAATCTAATGATCCCTTGTGACACCAATGGGCCTAAAAGGGGCAGGGATGTATTGTGAAAGCATGGGGCCCAAGTAAAACCTGGTACAATTATGCCACCATGGAGGCCAAGAATCAAATGATTCATTGTGACATCAAGTGGCCTAAAAGGGCTTGGAATGCATTGTGACACCACAGAGGTTAAGAGAAGCAAGGATCCATTGTGACCCAATGGAGGCTAATAATCCCAGGATCCCATTTCACACCAGGGGGCGTAAAAGGGCCAGGGATGAATTGTGACAGCATTGGGCCCAATAGAATCAAGGAACCATTATGACACCATGAAGGCCAAGAATCAAATGATTCATTGTGACATCAAGTGGCCTAAAAGGGCATGGGATGCATTGTGACACCACAGAGGTTAAGAGAAGCAAGGAACCATTGTGACCCAATGCAGGCTAACAATCTAATGATCCCTTGTGACACCAATGGGCCTAAAAGAGGCAGGGATGAATTGTGAAAGCATGGGGCTCAAGTAAAACCTGGTACAATTATGCCACCATGGAGGCCAAGAATCAAATGATTCATTGTGACATCAAGTGGCCTAAAAGGGCATGGGATGCATTGTGACACCACAGAGGTTAAGAGAAGCAAGGAACCATTGTGACCCAATGCAGGCTAACAATCTAAGAATCCCTTTTGACACCAGGGGGCGGAAAAGGTCCACGGATGAACTCTGACAGCATGGGGACCTATAGAAGCAAGGAACCATTATGACACCATGAAGGCCAAGAATCAAATGGTTCATTGTAAGACCAAGTGGCCTAAAAGGGCTTGGAATGCATTGTGACAGCACAGAGGTTAAGAGAAGCAAGGATCCATTGTGACCCAATGGAGGCTAATAATCCCAGGATCCCATTTCACACCAGGGGGCGTAAAAGGGCCAGGGATGAATTGTGACAGCATTGGGCCCAATAGAATCAAGGAACCATTATGACACCATGAAGGCCAAGAATCAAATGATTCATTGTGACATCAAGTGGCCTAAAAGGGCATGGGATGCATTGTGACACCACAGAGGTTAAGAGAAGCAAGGAACCATTGTGACCCAATGCAGGCTAACAATCTAATGATCCCTTGTGACACCAATGGGCCTAAAAGAGGCAGGGATGAATTGTGAAAGCATGGGGCTCAAGTAAAACCTGGTACAATTATGCCACCATGGAGGCCAAGAATCAAATGATTCATTGTGACATCAAGTGGCCTAAAAGGGCATGGGATGCATTGTGACACCACAGAGGTTAAGAGAAGCAAGGAACCATTGTGACCCAATGCAGGCTAACAATCTAAGAATCCCTTTTGACACCAGGGGGCGGAAAAGGTCCACGGATGAACTCTGACAGCATGGGGACCTATAGAAGCAAGGAACCATTATGACACCATGAAGGCCAAGAATCAAATGGTTCATTGTAAGACCAAGTGGCCTAAAAGGGCTTGGAATGCATTGTGACAGCACAGAGGTTAAGAGAAGCAAGGAACCATTGAGACCCAATGCAGGCTAACACTCTAATGATCCCTTGTGGCACCAGGGGGTATAAAAAGTGCCAGGGATGGATTGTTACAGCACGGGGACCAATAGAAGCAAGGATCTATTATGCCACCATGGAGGCCAAGAATCAAATGATTCATTGTGACATCAAGTGGCCTAAAAGGGCATGGGATGCATTGTGACACCACAGGGGTTAAGAGAAGCAATGATCCATTGTGACCCAATGGAGGCTAATAATCCCAGGATCCCATTTGACACCAGGGGGCATAAAAGGGCCAGGGATGAATTGTGACAGCATGGGGCCCAATAGAAACAAGGAACCATTATGACACCATGGAAACCAAGAATCAAATGATTCATTGTGACATCAAGTGGCTTAAAAGGGCATGGGATGCATTGTGACACCACAGAGGTTAAGAGAAGCAAGGAACCATTGTGACCCAATGCAGGCTAACAATCAAAAATCCCTTTTGACACCAGGGGGCGCAAAAGGACCACGGATGAACTGTGACATCCTGGGGACCTATAGAAGCAAGGAACCATTATGACACCATGAAGGCCAAGAATCAAATGATTCATTGTCAGACCAAGTGGCCTAAAAAGGCTTGGGATGCATTGTGACACCACAGAGGTTAAGAGAAGCAAGGAACCATTGTGACCCAAGGGAGGCTAACAATCTAATGCTCCATTGTGACACCAGGGGTTGTAATAGGCCCAGGGATGAATTGTGAAACCATGGGGCACAATAAAAACATGCAAATATTATGACACCATAGAGGCCAAGAATCAAATGATTCATTGTAATACCAAGTGGCCTAAAAAGTCATGGGATGCATTGTGACACCACAGGGGCTAAGAGAAGCAAGGAACCATTGTGGCCCAATGCAGGCTAACAATCTAATGATCCCTTGTGACACCAGGGGGCCGAAAATGGCCAGGGATGGATTGTTACAGCACGGGGACCAATAGAAGCAAGGATCTATTATGCCACCATGGAGGCCAAGAATCAAATGATTCATTGTGACATCATGTGGCCTAAAAGGGCATGGGATGCATTGTGACACCACAGGGGTTAAGAGAAGCAAGGAACCATTGTGACCCAATGCAGGCTAACAATCTAAGAATCCCTTTTGACACGAGGGGGCACATAAGGACGACGGATGAACTGTGACAGCATAGGGACCTATAGAAGCAAGGAACCATTATGACACCATGAAGGCCAAGAATCAAATGGTTCATTGTAAGACCAAGTGGCCTAAAAGGGCTTGGAATGCATTGTGACACCGCAGAGGTTAAGAGAAGCAAGGAACCATTGTGACCCAATGCAGGCTAACAATCTAATGTCCATTGTGACACCTAGGGGTTGTAATAGGGCCAGGGATGAATTGTGAAACCATGGGGCACAATAAAAACATGCAAATATTATGACACCATAGAGGCCAAGAATCAAATGATTCATTGTGACATCAAATATCCTAAAAGGCATGGGATGCATTGTGACACCACAGAGGTTAAGAGAAGCAAGGATCCATTGTGACCCAATGGAGGCTAATAATCTAATGATCCCTTGTAACACAAGGTGTTGTAAAAGGGCCAGGGATGAATTGTGAAAGCATGGGGCCCAATAAAAACATGGAAACATTATGACACCATGAAGGCCAAGACTCAAATGGTTCATTGTAACACCAAGTGGCCAAAAAGGGCATGGGATGCATTGTGACACCACAGGGGCTAAGAGAAGCAAGGAACCATTGTGACCCAATGCAGGCTAACAATCTAATGATCCCTTGTGGCACCAGGGGGTATAAAAAGGGCCAGGGATGGATTGTTACAGCACGGGGACCAATAGAAGCAAGGATCTATTATGCCACCATGGAGGCCAAGAATCAAATGATTCATTGTGACATCAAGTGGCCTAAAAGGGCATGGGATGCATTGTGACACCACAGAGGTTAAGAGAAGCAAGGATCCATTGTGACCCAATGCAGGCTAACAATCTAAGAATCCCATTTGACACCAGGGGGCTCAAAAGGGGCAGGGATGAATTGTGAAAGCATGGGGCCCAATTAAAACCTGGTACAATTATGCCACCATGGAGGCCAAGAATCAAATGATTCATTGTGACATCAAGTGGCCTAAAAGGGCATGGGATGCATTGTGACACCACAGGGGTTAAGAGAAGCAAGGAACCATTGTGACCCAATGCAGGCTAACAATCTAAGAATCCCTTTTGACACCAGGGGGCGCAAAAGGACCACGGATGAACCTTGACAGCATGGGGAGCTATAGAAGCAAGGAACCATTATGCCACCATGAAGGCCAAGAATCAAATGGTTCATTGTAAGACCAAGTGGCCTAAAAGGGCTTGGAATGCATTGTGACACCACAGAGGTTAAGAGAAGCACGGAACCATTGTGACCCAATGCAGGCTAACAATCTAATGATCCCTTGAGGCACCAGGGGGTATAAAAAGGGCCAGGGATGGATTGTTACAGCACGGGGACCAATAGAAGCAAGGATCTATTATGCCACCGTGGAGGCCAAGAATCAAATGATTCATTGTGACATCAAGTGGCCTAAAAGGGCATGGGATGCATTGTGACACCACAGGGGTTAAGAGAAGCAAGGATCCATTGTGACCCAATGGAGGCTAATAATCCCAGGATCCCAGTTGACACCAGGGGGCGTAAAAGGGCCAGGGATGAATTGTGACAGCATGGGGCCCAATAGAAACAAGGAACCATTATGACACCATGAAGGCCAAGAATCAAATGGTTCATTGTCAGACCAAGTGGCCTAAAAAGGCTTGGGATGCATTGTGACAGCACAGAGGTTAAGAGAAGCAAGGAACCATTGTGACCCTATTCAGGCTAACAATCTAATGATCCCTTGTGGCACCAGGGGGTATAAAAAGGGCCAGCGATGAATTGTGACAGCATGGGGCCCAATAGAAACAAGGAACCATTATGACACCATAGAGGCCAAGAATCAAATGATTCATTGTGACATCAAGTGGCCTAAAAGGGCATGGGATGCATTGTGACACCACAGGGGTTACGAGAAGCAAGGAACCATTGTGACCCAATGCAGGCTAACAATCTAAGAATCCCTTTTGACACCAGGGGGCGCAAAAGGACCACGGATGAACCTTGACAGCATGGGCACCTATAGAAGCAAGGAAACATTATGCCACCATGAAGGCGAAGAATCAAATGGTTCATTGTAAGACCAAGTGGCCTAAAAGGGCTTGGAATGCATTGTGACACCACAGAGGTTAAGAGAAGCAAGGAACCATTGTGACCCAATGCAGGCTAACAATCTAATGATCCCTTGAGGCACCAGGGGGTATAAAAAGGGCCAGGGATGGATTGTTACAGCACGGGGACCAATGGAAGCAAGGATCTATTATGCCACCATGGAGGCCAAGAATCAAATGATTCATTGTGACATCAAGTGGCCTAAAAGGGCATGGGATGCATTGTGACACCACAGGGGTTACGAGAAGCAAGGAACCATTGTGACCCAATGCAGGCTAACAATCTAATGATCCCTTTTGAAACCAGGGGGCGCAAAAGGACCACGGATGAACTCTGACAGCATGGGGACCTATAGAAGCAAGGAACCATTATGACACCATGGAGGTCAAGAATCAAATGATTCATTGTGACATCAATTGGCCTAAAAGGGCATGGGATGCATTGTGACACCACAGAGGTTAAGAGAAGCAAGGAACCATTGTGACCCAATGCAGGCTAACAATCTAATGAGCCCTTGCGGCACCAGGGGGTATAAAAAGGGCCAGGGATGGATTGTTACAGCACGGGGACCTATAGAAGCAAGGATCTATTATGCCACCGTGGAGGCCAAGAATCAAATGATTCATTGTGACATCAAGTGGCCTAAAAGTGCATGGGATGCATTGTGACAGCACAGGGGTTAAGAGAAGCAAGGATCCATTGTGACCCAATGGAGGCTAATAATCCCAGGATCCCATTTGACACCAGGGGGCGTAAAAGGGCCAGGGATGAATTGTGACAGCATGGAGCCCAATAGAAACAAGGAACCATTATGACACCATGGAGGTCAAGAATCAAATGATTCATTGTGACATCAAGTGGCCTAAAAGGGCATGGGATGCATTGTGACACCACAGAGGTTAAGAGAAGCAAGGAACCATTGTGACCCAATGCAGGCTAAAAATCTAATGATCCCTTGTGACACCAATGGGCCTAAAAGGGTCAGGGATGTATTATTACAGCACGGGGACCAATAGATGCAAGGAACTATTATGCCACCATGGAAGCCAAGAATCAAATATTTCATTGTGACATCATGTGGCCTAAAAGGGCATGGGATGCATTGTGACACCACAGAGGTTAAGAGAAGCAAGGAACCATTGTGACCCAATGCAGGCTAACAATCCAATGATCCCTTGTGACACCAATGGGCCTAAAAGGGGAAGGGATGATTTGTGAAAGCATGGGGCCCAATAGAAACCTCGTACAATTACGCCACCATGGAGGCCAAGAATCAAATGATTCATTGTGACATCAAGTGGCCTAAAAGGGCATGGGATGCATTGTGACACCACAGAGGTTAAGAGAAGCACGGAACCATTGTGACCCAATGCAGGCTAAAAATCTAATGATCCCTTGTGACACCAATGGGCCTAAAAGGTCCAGGGATGAATTGTTACAGCACGGGGACCAATAGAAGCAAGGATCTATTATGCCACCATTGAGTCCAAGAATCAAATAATTCATTGTGACATCATGTGGCCTAAAAGGGCATGGGATGCATTGTGACAGCACAGGGGTTAAGAGAAGCAAGGATCCATTGTGACCCAATGGAGGCTAATAATCCCAGGATCCCATTTGACACCAGGGGGCTTAAAAGGGCCAGGGATGAATTGTGACAGCATGGAGCCCAATAGAAACAAGGAACCATTATGACACCATGGAGGCCAAGAATCAAATGATTCATTGTGACATCTAGTGGCCTAAAAGGGCATGGGATGCATTGTGACACCACAGAGGTTAAGAGAATCAAGGAACCACTGTGACCCAATGCAGGCTAACAATCTAATGATCCCTTGTGACACCAATGGGCCTAAAAGGGGCAGGGATGAATTGTGAAAGCATGGGGCCCAAGTAAAACCTGGTACAATTATGCCACCATGGAGGCCAAGAATCAAATGATTCATTGTGACATCAAGTGGCCTAAAAGGGCATGGGATGCATTGTAACACCACAGGGGTTAAGAGAAGCAAGGAACCATTGTGACCCTACGCAGGCTAACAATCTAAGAATCCCTTTTGATACCAGTGGGGGCGCAAAAGGACCACGGATGAACTCTGACAGCATGGGGACCCATAGATGGAAGGAACCATTATGACACCATGAAGGCCTAGAATCAAATGATTCATTGTGACATCAAGTGGCCTAAAAGGGCTTGGAATGCATTGTGACACCACAGAGGTTAAGAGAAGCAAGGATCCATTGTGACCCAATGGAGGCTAATAATCCCAGGATCCCATTTGACACCAGGGGGCGTAAAAGGGCCAGGGATGAATTGTGACAGCATTGGGCCCAATAGAATCATGGAACCATTATGACACCATGAAGGCCAAGAATCAAATGATTCATTGTGACATCAAGTGGCCTAAAAGGGCATGGGATGCATTGTGACACCACAGAGGTTAAGAGAAGCAAGGAACCATTGTGACCCAATGCAGGCTAACAATCTAATGATCGCTTGTGACACCAATGGGCCTAAAAGAGGCAGGGATGAATTGTGAAATCATGGGGCTCAAGTAAAACCTGGTACAATTATGCCACCATGGAGGCCAAGAATCAAATGATTCATTGTGACATCAAGTGGCCTAAAAGGGCATGGGATGCATTGTGACACCACAGAGGTTAAGAGAAGCAAGGAACCATTGTGACCCAATGCAGGCTAACAATCTAAGAATCCCTTTTGACACCAGGGGGCGGAAAAGGTCCACGGATGAACTCTGACAGCATGGGGACCTATAGAAGCAAGGAACCATTATGACTCCATGAAGGCCAAGAATCAAATGGTTCATTGTAAGACCAAGTGGCCTAAAAGGGCTTGGAATGCATTGTGACAGCACAGAGGTTAAGAGAAGCAAGGAACCATTGTGACCCAATGCAGGCTAACACTCTAATGATCCCTTGTGGCACCAGGGGGTATAAAAAGGGCCAGGGATGGATTGTTACAGCACGGGGACCAATAGAAGCAAGGATCTATTATGCCACCATGGAGGCCAAGAATCAAATGATTCATTGTGACATCAAGTGGCCTAAAAGGGCATGGGATGCATTGTGACAGCACAGGGGTTAAGAGAAGCAAGGATCCATTGTGACCCAATGGAGGCTAATAATCCCAGGATCCCATTTGACACCAGGGTGCCTAAAAGGGCCAGGGATGAATTGTGACAGCATGGAGCCCAATAGAAACAAGGAACCATTATGACACCATGGAGGTCAAGAATCAAATGATTCATTGTGACATCAAGTGGCCTAAAAGGACATGGGATGCATTGTGACACCACAGAGGTTAAGAGAAGCAAGGAACCATTGTGACCCAATGCAGGCTAACAATCTAATGATCCCTTGTGACACCAATGGGCCTAAAAGTGGAAGGGATGATTTGTGAAAGCATGGGGCCCCAGTAAAACCTGATACAATTATGCCACCATGGAGGCCAAGAATCAAATGATTCATTGTGACATCAAGTGGCCTAAAAGGGCATGGGATGCATTGTGACACCACAGGGGTTAAGAGAAGCAAGGAACCATTGTGACCCAATCCAGGCTAACAATCTAAGAATCCCTTTTGACAGCAGGGGGCGCAAAAGGACCACGGATGAACTCTGACAGCATGGGGACCTATAGAAGCAAGGAACCATTATGACACCATGAAGGCCAAGACTCAAATGATTCATTGTGACATCAAGTGGCCTAAAAGGGCATGGGATGCATTGTGACACCACAGGGGTTAAGAGATGCAAGGATCCATTGTGACCCAATGGAGGCTAATAATCCAAGGATCCCAGTTGACACCAGGGGGCGTAAAAGGGCCAGGGATGAATTGTGACAGCATGGGGCCCAATAGAAACAAGGAACCATTATGACACCATGGAAACCAAGAATCAAATGATTCAATGTGACATCAAGTGGCTTAAAAGGGCATGGGATGCATTGTGACACCACAGAGGTTAAGAGAAGCAAGGAACCATTGTGACCCAATGCAGGCTAACAATCAAAAATCCCTTTTGACACCAGGGGGCGCAAAAGGACCACGGATGAACTGTGACAGCCTGGGGACCTAAAGAAGCAAGGAACCATTATGACACCATGAAGGCCAAGAATCAAATGGTTCATTGTCAGACCAAGTGGCCTAAAAAGGCTTGGGATGCATTGTGACACCACAGAGGTTAAGAGAAGCAAGGAACCATTGTGACCCAATGCAGGCTAACAATCTAATGCTCCATTGTGACACCAGGGGTTGTAATAGGCCCAGTGATGAATTGTGAAAGCATGGGGCACAATAAAAACATGGAAATATTATGACACCTTAGAGGCCAAGACTCAAATGATTCATTGTAATACCAAGTGGCCTAAAAGGTCATGGGATGCATTGTGACACCACAGGGGTTAAGAGAAGCAAGGAACCATTGTGACCCAATGCAGGCTAACAATCTAAGAATCGCTTTTGACACGAGGGGGCACAAAAGGACGACGGATGAACTGTGACAGCATAGGGACCTATAGAAGCAAGGAACCATTATGACACCATGAAGGCCAAGAATCAAATGGTTCATTGTAAGACCAAGTGGCCTAAAAGGGCTTGGAATGCATTGTGACACCACAGAGGTTAAGAGAAGCAAGGAACCATTGTGACCCAATGCAGGCTAACAATCTAATGTCCATTGTGACACCTAGGGGTTGTAATAGGGCCAGGGATGAATTTTGAAACTATGGGGCACAATAAAAACATGCAAATATTATGACACCATAGAGGCCAAGAATCAAATGATTCAATGTGACATCAAATATCCTAAAAGGCATGGGATGCATTGTGACACCACAGAGGTTAAGAGAAGCAAGGATCCATTGTGACCCAATGGAGGCTAATAATCTAATGATCCCTTGTAACACAAGGTGTTGTAAAAGGGCCAGGGATGAATTGTGAAAGCATGGGGCCCAATAAAAACATGGAAACATTATGACACCATGAAGGCCAAGACTCAAATGGTTCATTGTAACACCAAGTGGCCAAAAAGGGCATGGGATGCATTGTGACACCACAGGGGCTAAGAGAAGCAAGGAACCATTGTGACCCAATGCAGGCTAACAATCTAATGATCCCTTGTGGCACCAGGGGGTATAAAAAGGGCCAGGGATGGATTGTTACAGCACGGGGACCAATAGAAGCAAGGATCTATAATGCCACCATGGAGGCCAAGAATCAAATGATTCATTGTGACATCAAGTGGCCTAAAAGGGCATGGGATGCATTGTGACAGCACAGGGGTTAAGAGAATCAAGGATCCATTGTGACACAATGGAGGCTAATAATCCCAGGATCCCATTTGACACCAGGGTGCGTAAAAGGGCCAGGGATGAATTGTGACAGCATGGAGCCCAATAGAAACAAGGAACCATTATGACACCATGGAGGTCAAGAATCAAATGATTCATTGTGACATCAAGTGGCCTAAAAGGACATGGGATGCATTGTGACACCACAGAGGTTAAGAGAAGCAAGGAACCATTGTGACCCAATGCAGGCTAACAATCTAATGATCCCTTGTGACACCAATGGGCCTAAAAGGGGAAGGGATGATTTGTGAAAGCATGGGGCCCCAGTAAAACCTGGTACAATTATGCCACCATGGAGGCCAAGAATCAAATGATTCATTGTGACATCAAGTGGCCTAAAAGGGCATGGGATGCATTGTGACAGCAGAGGGGTTAAGAGAAGCAAGGATCCATTGTGACCCAATCCAGGCTAACAATCTAAGAATCCCTTTTGACACCAGGGGGCGCAAAAGGACCACGGATTAACTCTGACAGCATGGGGCCCAATTAAAACCTGGTACAATTATGCCACCATGGAGGCCAAGAATCAAATGATTCATTGTGACATCAAGTGGCCTAAAAGGGCTTGGAATGCATTGTGACACCACAGAGGTTAAGAGAAGCAAGGAACCATTGTGACCCAATGCAGGCTAACAATCTAATGATCCCTTGTGGCACCAGGGGGTATAAAAAGGGCCAGGGATGGATTGTTACAGCACGGGGACCAATAGAAGCAAGGATCTATTATGCCACCGTGGAGGCCAAGAATCAAATGATTCATTGTGACATCAAGTGGCCTAAAAGGGCATGGGATGCATTGTGACACCACAGGGGTTAAGAGAAGCAAGGATCCATTGTGACCCAATGGAGGCTAATAATCCCAGGATCCCAGTTGACACCAGGGGGCGTAAAAGGGCCAGGGATGAATTGTGACAGCATGGGGCCCAATAGAAACAAGGAACCATTATGACACCATGGAAACCAAGAATCAAATGATTCATTGTGACATCAAGTGGCTTAAAAGGGCATGGGATGCATTGTGACACCACAGAGGTTAAGAGAAGCAAGGAACCATTGTGACCCAATGCAGGCTAACAATCAAAAATCCCTTTTGACACCAGGGGGCGCAAAAGGACCACGGATTAACTCTGACAGCCTGGGGACCTAAAGAAGCAAGGAACCATTATGACACCATGAAGGCCAAGAATCAAATGGTTCATTGTCAGACCAAGTGGCCTAAAAAGGCTTGGGATGCATTGTGACACCACAGAGGTTAAGAGAAGCAAGGAACCATTGTGACCCAATGCAGGCTAACAATCTAATGCTCCATTGTGACACCAGGGGTTGTAATAGGCCCAGGGATGAATTGTGAAAGCATGGGGCACAATAAAAACATGGAAATATTATGACACCTTAGAGGCCAAGACTCAAATGATTCATTGTAATACCAAGTGGCCTAAAAGGTCATGGGATGCATTGTGACACCACAGGGGCTAAGAGAAGCAAGGAACCATTGTGACCCAATGCAGGCTAACAATCTAATGATCCCTTGTGACACCAGGGGGCCGAAAATGGCCAGGGATGGATTGTTACAGCACGGGGACCAATAGAAGCAAGGATCTATTATGCCACCATGGAGGCCAAGAATCAAATGATTCATTGTGACATCATGTGGCCTAAAAGGGCATGGGATGCATTGTGACACCACAGGGGTTAAGAGAAGCAAGGAACCATTGTGACCCAATGCAGGCTAACAATCTAATGATCCCTTTTGACACGAGGGGGCACAAAAGGACGACGGATGAACTGTGACAGCATAGGGACCTATAGAAGCAAGGAACCATTATGACACCATGAAGGCCAAGAATCAAATGGTTCATTGTAAGACCAAGTGGCCTAAAAGGGCTTGGAATGCATTGTGACACCACAGAGGTTAAGAGAAGCAAGGAACCATTGTGACCCAATGCAGGCTAACAATCTAATGATCCCTTGCGGCACCAGGGGGGTATAAAAAGGGCCAGGGATGGATTGTTACAGCACGGGGACCAATAGAAGCAAGGATCTATTATGCCACCGTGGAGGCCAAGAATCAAATGATTCATTGTGACATCAAGTGGCCTAAAAGGGCATGGGATGCATTGTGACAGCAGAGGGGTTAAGAGAAGCAAGGATCCATTGTGACCCAATCCAGGCTAACAATCTAAGAATCCCTTTTGACACCAGGGGGCGCAAAAGGACCACGGATTAACTCTGACAGCATGGGGCCCAATTAAAACCTGGTACAATTATGCCACCATGGAGGCCAAGAATCAAATGATTCATTGTGACATCAAGTGGCCTAAAAGGGCTTGGAATGCATTGTGACACCACAGAGGTTAAGAGAAGCAAGGAACCATTGTGACCCAATGCAGGCTAACAATCTAATGATCCCTTGTGGCACCAGGGGGTATAAAAAGGGCCAGGGATGGATTGTTACAGCACGGGGACCAATAGAAGCAAGGATCTATTATGCCACCGTGGAGGCCAAGAATCAAATGATTCATTGTGACATCAAGTGGCCTAAAAGGGCATGGGATGCATTGTGACACCACAGGGGTTAAGAGAAGCAAGGATCCATTGTGACCCAATGGAGGCTAATAATCCCAGGATCCCAGTTGACACCAGGGGGCGTAAAAGGGCCAGGGATGAATTGTGACAGCATGGGGCCCAATAGAAACAAGGAACCATTATGACACCATGGAAACCAAGAATCAAATGATTCATTGTGACATCAAGTGGCTTAAAAGGGCATGGGATGCATTGTGACACCACAGAGGTTAAGAGAAGCAAGGAACCATTGTGACCCAATGCAGGCTAACAATCAAAAATCCCTTTTGACACCAGGGGGCGCAAAAGGACCACGGATTAACTCTGACAGCCTGGGGACCTAAAGAAGCAAGGAACCATTATGACACAATGAAGGCCAAGAATCAAATGGTTCATTGTCAGACCAAGTGGCCTAAAAAGGCTTGGGATGCATTGTGACACCACAGAGGTTAAGAGAAGCAAGGAACCATTGTGACCCAATGCAGGCTAACAATCTAATGCTCCATTGTGACACCAGGGGTTGTAATAGGCCCAGGGATGAATTGTGAAAGCATGGGGCACAATAAAAACATGGAAATATTATGACACCTTAGAGGCCAAGACTCAAATGATTCATTGTAATACCAAGTGGCCTAAAAGGTCATGGGATGCATTGTGACACCACAGGGGCTAAGAGAAGCAAGGAACCATTGTGACCCAATGCAGGCTAACAATCTAATGATCCCTTGTGACACCAGGGGGCCGAAAATGGCCAGGGAAGGATTGTTACAGCACGGGGACCAATAGAAGCAAGGATCTATTATGCCACCGTGGAGGCCAAGAATCAAATGATTCATTGTGACATCATGTGGCCTAAAAGGGCATGGGATGCATTGTGACACCACAGGGGTTAAGAGAAGCAAGGAACCATTGTGACCCAATGCAGGCTAACAATCTAATGATCCCTTTTGACACGAGGGGGCACAAAAGGACGACGGATGAACTGTGACAGCATAGGGACCTATAGAAGCAAGGAACCATTATGACACCATGAAGGCCAAGAATCAAATGGTTCATTGTAAGACCAAGTGGCCTAAAAGGGCTTGGAATGCATTGTGACACCACAGAGGTTAAGAGAAGCAAGGAACCATTGTGACCCAATGCAGGCTAACAATCTAATGTCCATTGTGACACCTAGGGGTTGTAATAGGGCCAGGGATGAATTGTGAAACCATGGGGCACAATAAAAACATGCAAATATTATGACACCATAGAGGCCAAGAATCAAATGATTCATTGTGACATCAAATATCCTAAAAGGCATGGGATGCATTGTGACACCACAGAGGTTAAGAGAAGCAAGGATCCATTGTGACCCAATGGAGGCTAATAATCTAATGATCCCTTGTAACACAAGGTGTTGTAAAAGGGCAAGGGATGAATTGTGAAAGCATGGGGCCCAATAAAAACATGGAAACATTATGACACCATGAAGGCCAAGACTCAAATGGTTCATTGTAACACCAAGTGGCCAAAAAGGGCATGGGATGCATTGTGACACCACAGGGGCTAAGAGAAGCAAGGAACCATTGTGACCCAATGCAGGCTAACAATCTAATGATCCCTTGTTGCACCAGGGGGTATAAAAAGGGCCAGGGATGGATTGTTACAGCACGGGGACCAATAGAAGCAAGGATCTATTATGCCACCATGGAGGCCAAGAATCAAATGGTTCATTGTGACATCAAGTGGCCTAAAAGGGCATGGGATGCATTGTGACACCACAGAGGTTAAGAGAAGCAAGGATCCATTGTGACCCAATGCAGGCTAACAATCTAAAAATCCCATTTGACACCAGGGTGCGTAAAAGGGCCAGGGATGAATTGTGAAAGCATGGGGCCCAATTAAAACCTGGTACAATTATGCCACCATGGAGGCCAAGAATCAAATGATTCATTGTGACATCAAGTGGCCTAAAAGGGCATGGGATGCATTGTGACACCACAGGGGTTATGAGAAGCAAGGAACCATTGTGACCCAATGCAGGCTAACAATCTAAGAATCCCTTTTGACACCAGGGGGCGCAAAAGGACCACGGATGAACCTTGACAGCATGGGCACCTATAGAAGCAAGGAAACATTATGCCACCATGAAGGCCAAGAATCAAATGGTTCATTGTAAGACCAAGTGGCCTAAAAGGGCTTGGAATGCATTGTGACACCACAGAGGTTAAGAGAAGCACGGAACCATTGTGACCCAATGCAGGCTAACAATCTAATGATCCCTTGAGGCACCAGGGGGTATAAAAAGGGCCAGGGATGGATTGTTACAGCACGGGGACCAATAGAAGCAAGGATCTATTATGCCACCATGGAGGCCAAGAATCAAATGATTCATTGTGACATCAAGTGGCCTAAAAGGGCATGGGATGCATTGTGACAGCACAGAGGTTAAGAGAAGCAAGGAACCATTGTGACCCTATTCAGGCTAACAATCTAATGATCCCTTGTGGCACCAGGGGGTATAAAAAGGGCCAGCGATGAATTGTGACAGCATGGGGCCCAATAGAAACAAGGAACCATTATGACACCATAGAGGCCAAGAATCAAATGATTCATTGTGACATCAAGTGGCCTAAAAGGGCATGGGATGCATTGTGACACCACAGGGGTTACGAGAAGCAAGGAACCATTGTGACCCAATGCAGGCTAACAATCTAAGAATCCCTTTTGACACCAGGGGGCGCAAAAGGACCACGGATGAACCTTGACAGCATGGGGACCTATAGAAGCAAGGAACCATTATGCCACCATGAAGGCCAAGAATCAAATGGTTCATTGTAAGACCAAGTGGCCTAAAAGGGCTTGGAATGCATTGTGACACCACAGAGGTTAAGAGAAGCACGGAACCATTGTGACCCAATGCAGGCTAACAATCTAATGATCCCTTGAGGCACCAGGGGGTATAAAAAGGGCCAGGGATGGATTGTTACAGCACGGGGACCAATAGAAGCAAGGATCTATTATGCCACCATGGAGGCCAAGAATCAAATGATTCATTGTGACATCAAGTGGCCTAAAAGGGCATGGGATGCATTGTGACAGCACAGAGGTTAAGAGAAGCAAGGAACCATTGTGACCCTATTCAGGCTAACAATCTAATGATCCCTTGTGGCACCAGGGGGTATAAAAAGGGCCAGCGATGAATTGTGACAGCATGGGGCCCAATAGAAACAAGGAACCATTATGACACCATAGAGGCCAAGAATCAAATGATTCATTGTGACATCAAGTGGCCTAAAAGGGCATGGGATGCATTGTGACACCACAGGGGTTACGAGAAGCAAGGAACCATTGTGACCCAATGCAGGCTAACAATCTAAGAATCCCTTTTGACACCAGGGGGCGCAAAATGACCACGGATGAACTCTGACAGCATGGGGACCTATAGAAGCAAGGAACCATTATGACACCATGAAGGCCAAGAATCAAATGGTTCATTGTGACATCAAGTGGCCTAAAAGGGCTTGGAATGCATTGTGACACCACAGAGGTTAAGAGAAGCAAGGAACCATTGTGACCCTATGCAGGCTAATAATCTAATGATCCCTTGTGGCACCAGGGGGTATAAAAAGGGCCAGGGATGGATTGTTACAGCACGGGGACCAATAGAAGCAAGGACCTATTATGCCACCATGGAGGCCAAGAATCAAATGATTCATTGTGACATCAAGTGGCCTAAAAGGGCATGGGATACATTGTGACACCACAGGGGTTAAGAGAAGCAAGGATCCATTGTCACCCAATTGAAGCTAACAATCTAAGGATCCCTTTTGTCACCAATGGGCCTAAAAGGATCAGGGATGATTTGTGAAAGCATGGGGCCCAGTGAAAACCTGGAACAATCAAGCCACCATGGAGGCCAAGAATCAAATGATTCATTGTGACATCAAGTGGCCTAAAAGCGCATGGGATGCATTTTGACAGCACAGGGGTTAAGAGAAGCAAGGAACCATTGTGACCCAATGCAGGCTAATAATCCCAGGATCCCATTTGACACCAGGGGGCGTAAAAGGGCCAGGGATGAATTGTGACAGCATGGAGCCCAATAGAAACAAGGAACCATTATGACACCATGGAGGTCAAGAATCAAATGATTCATTGTGACATCAAGTGGCCTAAAAGGGCATGGGATGCATTGTGACACCACAGAGGTTAAGAGAAGCAAGGAACCATTGTGACCCAATGCAGGCTAAAAATCTTATGATCCCTTGTGACACCAATGGGCCTAATAGGGTCAGGGATTTATTGTTACAGCACGGGGACCAATAGATGCAAGGAACTATTTTGCCACCATGGAAGCCAAGAATCAAATAATTCATTGTGACATCATGTGGCCTAAAAGGGCATGGGATGCATTGTGACACCACAGAGGTTAAGAGAAGCAAGGAACCATTGTGACCCAATGCAGGCTAACAATCCAATGATCCCTTGTGACACCAATGGGCCTAAAAGGGGCAGGGATGTATTGTGAAAGCATGGGGCCCAATAGAAACCTCGTACAATTACGCCACCATGGAGGCCAAGAATCAAATGATTCATTGTGACATCAAGTGGCCTAAAAGGGCATGGGATGCATTGTGACACCACAGAGGTTAAGAGAAGCACGGAACCATTGTGACCCAATGCAGGCTAACAATCTAATGATCCCTTGTGACACCAATGGGCCTAAAAGGTCCAGGGATGAATTGTTACAGCACGGGGACCAATAGAAGCAAGGATCTATTATGCCACCATGGAGTCCAAGAATCAAATAATTCATTGTGACATCATGTGGCCTAAAAGGGCATGGGATGCATTGTGACAGCACAGGGGTTAAGAAAAGCAAGGATCCCTTGTCACCCAATTGAAGCTAACAATCTAAGAATCCCTTTTGACACCAGGGGGCGTAAAAGGGCCAGGGATGAATAGTGACAGCATGGGGCCCAATAGAAACAAGGAACCATTATGACACCATGGAGGCCAAGAATCAAATGATTCATTGTGACATCTAGTGGCCTAAAAGGGCATGGGATGCATTGTGACACCACAGAGGTTAAGAGAATCAAGGAACCACTGTGACCCAATGCAGGCTAACAATCTAATGATCCCTTTTGACACCAATGGGCCTAAAAGGGGCAGGGATGAATTGTGAAAGCATGGGGCCCAAGTAAAACCTGGTACAATTATGCCACCATGGAGGCCAAGAATCAAATGATTCATTGTGACATCAAGTGGCCTAAAAGGGCATGGGATGCATTGTAACACCACAGGGGTTAAGAGAAGCAAGGAACCATTGTGACCCTACGCAGGCTAACAATCTAAGAATCCCTTTTGACACCAGTGGGGGCGCAAAAGGACCACGGATGAACTCTGACAGCATGGGGACCCATAGATGGAAGGAACCATTATGACACCATGAAGGCCTAGAATCAAATGATTCATTGTGACATCAAGTGGCCTAAAAGGGCTTGGAATGCATTGTGACACCACAGAGGTTAAGAGAAGCAAGGATCCATTGTGACCCAATGGAGGCTAATAATCCCAGGATCCCATTTGATACCAGGGGGCGTAAAAGGGCCAGGGATGAATTGTGACAGCATTGGGCCCAATAGAATCATGGAACCATTATGACACCATGAAGGCCAAGAATCAAATGATTCATTGTGACATCAAGTGGCCTAAAAGGGCATGGGATGCATTGTGACACCACAGAGGTTAAGAGAAGCAAGGAACCATTGTGACCCAATGCAGGCTAACAATCTAATGATCCCTTGTGACACCAATGGGCCTAAAAGAGGCAGGGATGAATTGTGAAATCATGGGGCTCAAGTAAAACCTGGTACAATTATGCCACCATGGAGGCCAAGAATCAAATGATTCATTGTGACATCAAGTGGCCTAAAAGGGCATGGGATGCATTGTGACACCACAGAGGTTAAGAGAAGCAAGGAACCATTGTGACCCAATGCAGGCTAACAATCTAAGAATCCCTTTTGACACCAGGGGGCGGAAAAGGTCCACGGATGAACTCTGACAGCATGGGGACCTATAGAAGCAAGGAACCATTATGACACCATGAAGGCCAAGAATCAAATGGTTCATTGTAAGACCAAGTGGCCTAAAAGGGCTTGGAATGCATTGTGACACCACAGAGGTTAAGAGAAGCAAGGAACCATTGTGACCCCATGCAGGCTAACACTCTAATGATCCCTTGTGGCACCAGGGGGTATAAAAAGGGCCAGGGATGGATTGTTACAGCACGGGGACCAATAGAAGCAAGGACCTATTATGCCACCGTGGAGGCCAAGAATCAAATGATTCATTGTGACATCAAGTGGCCTAAAAGGGCATGGGATGCATTGTGACAGCACAGGGGTTAAGAGAAGCAAGGATCCATTGTGACCCAATGGAGGCTAATAATCCCAGGATCCCATTTGACACCAGGGTGCGTAAAAGGGCCAGGGATGAATTGTGACAGCATGGAGGCCAATAGAAACAAGGAACCATTATGACACCATGGAGGTCAAGAATCAAATGATTCATTGTGACATCAAGTGGCCTAAAAGGAAATGGGATGCATTGTGACACCACAGAGGTTAAGAGAAGCAAGGAACCATTGTGACCCAATGCAGGCTAACAATCTAATGATCCCTTGTGACACCAATGGGCCTAAAAGGGGCAGGGATGATTTGTGAAAGCATGGGGCCCCAGTAAAACCTGGTACAATTATGCCACCATGGAGGCCAAGAATCAAATGATTCATTGTGACATCAAGTGGCCTAAAAGGGCATGGGATGCATTGTGACACCACAGGGGTTAAGAGAAGCAAGGAACCATTGTGACCCAATGCAGGCTAACAATCTAAGAATCCCTTTTGACACCAGGGGGCGCAAAAGGACCACGGATGAACTCTGACAGCATGGGGACCTATAGAAGCAAGGAACCATTATGACACCATGAAGGCCAAGAATCAAATGATTCATTGTGACACCAAGTGGCCTAAAAGGGCTTGGAATGCATTGTGACACCACAGAGGTTAAGAGAAGCAAGGAACCATTGTGACCCAATGCAGGCTAACACTCTAATGATCCCTTCTGGCACCAGGGGGTATAAAAAGGGCCAGGGATGGATTGTTACAGCACGGGGACCAATAGAAGCAAGGATCTATTATGCCACCGTGGAGGCCAAGAATCAAATGATTCATTGTGACATCAAGTGGCCTAAAAGGGCATGGGATGCATTGTGACAGCACAGGGGTTAAGAGAATCAAGGATCCATTGTGACACAATGGAGGCTAATAATCCCAGGATCCCATTTGACACCAGGGGGCGTAAAAGGGCCAGGGATGAATTGTGACATCATGGGGCCCAATAGAAACAAGGAAGCATTATGACACCAGGGAGGCCAAGAATAAAATGATTCATTGTGACATCAAGTGGCCTAAAAGGGCATGGGATGCATTGTGACACCACAGAGGTTAAGAGAAGCAAGGAACCATTGTGACCCAATGCAGGCTAACAATCTAATGATCCCTTGTGACACCAATGGGCCTAAAAGGGCCAGGGATGGATTGTGACAGCATGGGGCCCAAGTAAAACCTGGTACAATTATGCCACCATGGAGGCCAAGAATCAAATGATTCATTGTGACATCAAGTGGCCTAAAAGGGCATGGGATGCATTGTGACACCGCAGGCGTTAAGAAAAGCAAGGAACCATTGTGACCCAATGCAGGCTAACAATCTAAGAATCCCTTTTGACACCAGGGGGCGCAAAAGGACCACGGATGAACCTTGACAGCATGGGGAGCTATAGAAGCAAGGAACCATTATGCCACCATGAAGGGCAAGAATCAAATGGTTCATTGTAAGACCAAGTGGCCTAAAAGGGCTTGGAATGCATTGTGACACCACAGAGGTTAAGAGAAGCAAGGAACCATTGTGACCCAATGCAGGCTAACAATCTAATGATCCCTTGTGGCACCAGGGGGTATAAAAAGTGCCAGGGATGGATTGTTACAGCACGGGGACCAATAGAAGCAAGGATCTATTATGCCACCGTGGAGGCCAAGAATCAAATGATTCATTGTGACATCAAGTGGCCTAAAAGGGCATGGGATGCATTGTGACACCACAGAGGTTAAGAGAAGCAAGGAACCATTGTGACCCAATGCAGGCTAACAATCTAATGATCCCTTTTGACACCAAAGGGCCTAAAAGGTCCAGGGATGGATTGTTACAGCACGGGGACCAATAGAAGCAAGGATCTATTATGCCACCATGGAGGCCAAGAATCAAATAATTCATTGTGACATCAAGTGGCCTAAAAGGGCATGGGATGCATTGTGACACCACAGAGGTTAAGAGAAGCAAGGAACTATTGTGACCCAATGGAGGCTAACAATCTAATGATCCCTTGTGACACCAATGGGCCTAAAAGGGCCAGGGATGGATTGTGACAGCATGGGGCCCAAGTAAAACCTGGTACAATTATGCCACCATGGAGGCCAAGAATCAAATGATTCATTGTGACATCAAGTGGCCTAAAAGGGCATGGGATGCATTGTGACACCGCAGGCGTTAAGAAAAGCAAGGAACCATTGTGACCCAATGCAGGCTAACAATCTAAGAATCCCTTTTGACACCAGGGGGCGCAAAAGGACCACGGATGAACCTTGACAGCATGGGGAGCTATAGAAGCAAGGAACCATTATGCCACCATGAAGGGCAAGAATCAAATGGTTCATTGTAAGACCAAGTGGCCTAAAAGGGCTTGGAATGCATTGTGACACCACAGAGGTTAAGAGAAGCAAGGAACCATTGTGACCCAATGCAGGCTAACAATCTAATGATCCCTTGTGGCACCAGGGGGTATAAAAAGTGCCAGGGATGGATTGTTACAGCACGGGGACCAATAGAAGCAAGGATCTATTATGCCACCGTGGAGGCCAAGAATCAAATGATTCATTGTGACATCAAGTGGCCTAAAAGGGCATGGGATGCATTGTGACACCACAGAGGTTAAGAGAAGCAAGGAACCATTGTGACCCAATGCAGGCTAACAATCTAATGATCCCTTTTGACACCAAAGGGCCTAAAAGGTCCAGGGATGGATTGTTACAGCACGGGGACCAATAGAAGCAAGGATCTATTATGCCACCATGGAGGCCAAGAATCAAATAATTCATTGTGACATCAAGTGGCCTAAAAGGGCATGGGATGCATTGTGACACCACAGAGGTTAAGAGAAGCAAGGAACTATTGTGACCCAATGGAGGCTAACAATCTAATGATCCCTTGTGACACCAATGGGCCTAAAAGAGGCAGGGATGAATTGTGAAATCATGGGGCTCAAGTAAAACCTGGTACAATTATGCCACCATGGAGGCCAAGAATCAAATGATTCATTGTGACATCAAGTGGCCTAAAAGGGCATGGGATGCATTGTGACACAACAGAGGTTAAGAGAAGCAAGGAACCATTGTGACCCAATGCAGGCTAACAATCTAAGAATCCCTTTTGACACCAGGGGGCGGAAAAGGTCCACGGATGAACTCTGACAGCATGGGGACCTATAGAAGCAAGGAACCATTATGACACCATGAAGGCCAAGAATCAAATGGTTCATTGTAAGACCAAGTGGCCTAAAAGGGCTTGGAATGCATTGTGACACCACAGAGGTTAAGAGAAGCAAGGAACCATTGTGACCCCATGCAGGCTAACACTCTAATGATCCCTTGTGGCACCAGGGGGTATAAAAAGGGCCAGGGATGGATTGTTACAGCACGGGGACCAATAGAAGCAAGGATCTATTATGCCACCGTGGAGGCCAAGAATCAAATGATTCATTGTGACATCAAGTGGCCTAAAAGGGCTTGGAATGCATTGTGACACCACAGAGGTTAAGAGAAGCAAGGATCCATTGTGACCCAATGGAGGCTAATAATCCCAGGATCCCATTTGACACCAGGGGGCGTAAAAGGGCCAGGGATGAATTGTGACAGCATTGGGCCCAATAGAATCAAGGAACCATTATGACACCATGAAGGCCAAGAATCAAATGATTCATTGTGACATCAAGTGGCCTAAAAGGGCATGGGATGCATTGTGACACCACAGAGGTTAAGAGAAGCAAGGAACCATTGTGACCCAATGCAGGCTAACAATCTAATGATCCCTTGTGACACCAATGGGCCTAAAAGAGGCAGGGATGAATTGTGAAAGCATGGGGCACAAGTAAAACCTGGTACAATTATGCCACCATGGAGGCCAAGAATCAAATGATTCATTGTGACATCAAGTGGCCTAAAAGTGCATGGGATGCATTGTGACACCACAGAGGTTAAGAGAAGCAAGGAACCATTGTGACCCAATGCAGGCTAACAATCTAAGAATCCCTTTTGACACCTGGGGGCGGAAAAGGTCCACGGATGAACTCTGACAACATGGGGACCTATAGAAGCAAGGAACCATTATGACACCATGAAGGCCAAGAATCAAATGGTTCATTGTAAGACCAAGTGGCCTAAAAGGGCTTGGAATGCATTGTGACAGCACAGAGGTTAAGAGAAGCAAGGAACCATTGTGACCCAATGCAGGCTAACAATCTAATGATCCCTTGTGACACCAGGGGGCCGAAATTGGCCAGGGATGGATTGTTACAGCACGGGGACCAATAGAAGCAAGGATCTATTATGCCACCATGGAGGCCAAGAATCAAATGATTCATTGTGACATCATGTGGCCTAAAAGGGCATGGGATGCATTGTGACACCACAGGGGTTAAGAGAAGCAAGGAACCATTGTGACCCAATGCAGGCTAACAATCTAAGAATCCCTTTTGACACGAGGGGGCACAAAAGGACGACGGATGAACTGTGACAGCATAGGGACCTATAGAAGCAAGGAACCATTATGACACCATGAAGGCCAAGAATCAAATGGTTCATTGTAAGACCAAGTGGCCTAAAAGGGCTTGGAATGCATTGTGACACCGCAGAGGTTAAGAGAAGCAAGGAACCATTGTGATCCAATGCAGGCTAACAATCTAATGTCCATTGTGACACCTAGGGGTTGTAATAGGGCCAGGGATGAATTGTGAAAGCATGGGGCACAATAAAAACATGCAAATATTATGACACCATAGAGGCCAAGAATCAAATGATTCATTGTGACATCAAATATCCTAAAAGGCATGGGATGCATTGTGACACCACAGAGGTTAAGAGAAGCAAGGATCCATTGTGACCCAATGGAGGCTAATAATCTAATGATCCCTTGAAACACAAGGTGTTGTAAAAGGGCCAGGGATGAATTGTGAAAGCATGGGGCCCAATAAAAACATGGAAACATTATGACACCATGAAGGCCAAGACTCAAATGGTTCATTGTAACACCAAGTGGCCAAAAAGGGCATGGGATGCATTGTGACACCACAGGGGCTAAGAGAAGCAAGGATCCATTGTGACCCTATTCAGGCTAACAATCTAATGATCCCTTGTGGCACCAGGGGGTATAAAAAGGGCCAGGGATGGATTGTTACAGCACGGGGACCAATAGAAGCAAGGATCTATTATGCCACCATGGAGGCCAAGAATCAAATGATTCATTGTGACATCAAGTGGCCTAAAAGGGCATGGGATGCATTGTGACACCACAGGGGTTAAGAGAAGCAAGGAACCATTGTGACCCAATGCAGGCTAACAATCTAAGAATCCCTTTTGACACCAGGGGGCGCAAAAGGACCACGGATGAACCTTGACAGCATGGGCACCTATAGAAGCAAGGAAACATTATGCCACCATGAAGGCCAAGAATCAAATGGTTCATTGTAAGACCAAGTGGCCTAAAAGGGCTTGGAATGCATTGTGACAGCACAGAGGTTAAGAGAAGCAAGGAACCATTGTGACCCAATGCAGGCTAACAATCTAATGATCCCTTGAGGCACCAGGGGGTATAAAAAGGCCAGCGATGAATTGTGACAGCATGGGGCCCAATAGAAACAAGGAACCATTATGACACCATGGAGGCCAAGAATCAAATGATTCATTGTGACATCAAGTGGCCTAAAAGGGCATGGGATGCATTGTGACACCACAGGGGTTAAGAGAAGCAAGGAACCATTGTGACCCAATGCAGGCTAACAATCTAAGAATCCCTTGTGGCACCAGGAGTCGCAAAATGACCACGGATGAACTCTGACAGCATGGGGACCTATAGAAGAAAGGAACCATTATGACACCATGAAGGCCAAGAATCAAATGGTTCATTGTGACATCAAGTGGCCTAAAAGGGCATGGGATGCATTGTCACACCACAGGGGTTAAGAGAAGCAAGGATCCAGTGTCACCCAATTGAAGCTAACAATCTAAGGATCCCTTTTGTCACCAATGGGCCTAAAAGGATCAGGGATGTATTGTGAAAGCATGGGGCCCAGTGAAAACCTGGAACAATCAAGCCACCATGGAGGCCAAGAATCAAATGATTCATTGTGACATCAAGTGGCCTAAATGGGCATGGGATGCATTGTGACACCACAGGGGTTACGAGAAGCAAGGATCCATTGTGACCCAATGGAGGCTAACAATCTAATGATCCCTTTTGAAACCAGGGGGCGCAAAAGGACCACGGATGAACTCTGACAGCATGGGGACCTATAGAAGCAAGGAACCATTATGACACCATGAAGGCAAAGAATCAAATGGTTCATTGTAAGACCAAGTGGCCTAAAAGGGCTTGGAATGCATTGTGACACCACAGAGGTTAAGAGAAGCAAGGAACCATTGTGACCCAATGCAGGCTAACAATCTAATGATCCCTTGTGGCACCAGGGGGTATAAAAAGGGCCAGGGATGGATTGTTACAGCACGGGGACCAATAGAAGCAAGGATCTATTATGCCACCGTGGAGGCCAAGAATCAAATGATTCATTGTGACATCAAGTGGCCTAAAAGGGCATGGGATGCATTGTGACACCACAGGGGTTAAGAGAAGCAAGGAACCATTGTGACCCAATGCAGGCTAACAATCCAATGATCCCTTGTGACACCAATGGGCCTAAAAGGGGCAGGGATGTATTGTGAAAGCATGGGGCCCAATAGAAACCTCGTACAATTACGCCACCATGGAGGCCAAGAATCAAATGATTCATTGTGACATCAAGTGGCCTAAAAGGGCATGGGATGCATTGTGACACCACAGAGGTTAAGAGAAGCACGGAACCATTGTGACCCAATGCAGGCTAACAATCTAATGATCCCTTGTGACACCAATGGGCCTAAAAGGTCCAGGGATGAATTGTTACAGCACGGGGACCAATAGAAGCAAGGATCTATTATGCCACCATGGAGTCCAAGAATCAAATAATTCATTGTGACATCATGTGGCCTAAAAGGGCATGGGATGCATTGTGACAGCACAGGGGTTAAGAAAAGCAAGGATCCATTGTGACCCAATGGAGGCTAATAATCCCAGGATCCCATTTGACACCAGGGGGCGTAAAAGGGCCAGGGATGAATAGTGACAGCATGGGGCCCAATAGAAACAAGGAACCATTATGACACCATGGAGGCCAAGAATCAAATGGTTCATTGTGACATCTAGTGGCCTAAAAGGGCTTGGAATGCATTGTGACAGCACAGAGGTTAAGAGAAGCAAGGAACCATTGTGACCCAATGCAGGCTAACAATCTAATGATCCCTTGTGACACCAATGGGCCTAAAAGGGGCAGGGATGAATTGTGAAAGCATGGGGCCCAAGTAAAACCTGGTACAATTATGCCACCATGGAGGCCAAGAATCAAATGATTCATTGTGACATCAAGTGGCCTAAAAGGGCTTGGAATGCATTGTGACACCACAGAGGTTAAGAGAAGCAAGGATCCATTGTGACCCAATGGAGGCTAATAATCCCAGGATCCCATTTGACACCAGGGGGCGTAAAAGGGCCAGGGATGAATTGTGACAGCATTGGGCCCAATAGAATCATGGAACCATTATGACACCATGAAGGCCAAGAATCAAATGATTCATTGTGACATCAAGTGGCCTAAAAGGGCATGGGATGCATTGTGACACCACAGAGGTTAAGAGAGGCAAGGAACTATTGTGACCCAATGCAGGCTAACACTCTAATGATCCCTTGTGGCACCAGGGGGTATAAAAAGGGCCAGGGATGGATTGTTACAGCACGGGGACCAATAGAAGCAAGGATCTATTATGCCACCGTGGAGGCCAAGAATCAAATGATTCATTGTGACATCAAGTGGCCTAAAAGGGCTTGGAATGCATTGTGACACCACAGAGGTTAAGAGAAGCAAGGATCCATTGTGACCCAATGGAGGCTAATAATCCCAGGATCCCATTTCACACCAGGGGGCGTAAAAGGGCCAGGGATGAATTGTGACAGCATTGGGCCCAATAGAATCAAGGAACCATTATGACACCATGAAGGCCAAGAATCAAATGATTCATTGTGACATCAAGTGGCCTAAAAGGGCATGGGATGCATTGTGACACCACAGAGGTTAAGAGAAGCAAGGAACCATTGTGACCCAATGCAGGCTAACAATCTAATGATCCCTTGTGACACCAATGGGCCTAAAAGAGGCAGGGATGAATTGTGAAAGCATGGGGCACAAGTAAAACCTGGTACAATTATGCCACCATGGAGGCCAAGAATCAAATGATTCATTGTGACATCAAGTGGCCTAAAAGGGCATGGGATGCATTGTGACACCACAGAGGTTAAGAGAAGCAAGGAACCATTGTGACCCAATGCAGGCTAACAATCTAAGAATCCCTTTTGACACCAGGGGGCGGAAAAGGTCCACGGATGAACTCTGACATCATGGGGACCGATAGAAGCAAGGAACCATTATGACACCATGAAGGCCAAGAATCAAATGGTTCATTGTAAGACCAAGTGGCCTAAAAGGGCTTGGAATGCATTGTGACAGCACAGAGGTTAAGAGAAGCAAGGAACCATTGTGACCCAATGCAGGCTAACAATCTAATGATCCCTTGTGACACAGGGGGCCGAAATTGGCCAGGGATGGATTGTTACAGCACGGGGACCAATAGAAGCAAGGATCTATTATGCCACCATGGAGGCCAAGAATCAAATGATTCATTGTGACATCATGTGGCCTAAAAGGGCATGGGATGCATTGTGACACCACAGGGGTTAAGAGAAGCAAGGAACCATTGTGACCCAATGCAGGCTAACAATCTAAGAATCCCTTTTGACACGAGGGGGCACAAAAGGACGACGGATGAACTGTGACAGCATAGGGACCTATAGAAGCAAGGAACCATTATGACACCATGAAGGCCAAGAATCAAATGGTTCATTGTAAGACCAAGTGGCCTAAAAGCGCTTGGAATGCATTGTGACACCGCAGAGGTTAAGAGAAGCAAGGAACCATTGTGACCCAATGCAGGCTAACAATCTAATGATCCCTTGTGACACAGGGGGCCGAAATTGGCCAGGGATGGATTGTTACAGCACGGGGACCAATAGAAGCAAGGATCTATTATGCCACCATGGAGGCCAAGAATCAAATGATTCATTGTGACATCATGTGGCCTAAAAGGGCATGGGATGCATTGTGACACCACAGGGGTTAAGAGAAGCAAGGAACCATTGTGACCCAATGCAGGCTAACAATCTAAGAATCCCTTTTGACACGAGGGGGCACAAAAGGACGACGGATGAACTGTGACAGCATAGGGACCTATAGAAGCAAGGAACCATTATGACACCATGAAGGCCAAGAATCAAATGGTTCATTGTAAGACCAAGTGGCCTAAAAGGGCTTGGAATGCATTGTGACACCGCAGAGGTTAAGAGAAGCAAGGAACCATTGTGATCCAATGCAGGCTAACAATCTAATGTCCATTGTGACACCTAGGGGTTGTAATAGGGCCAGGGATGAATTGTGAAAGCATGGGGCACAATAAAAACATGCAAATATTATGACACCATAGAGGCCAAGAATCAAATGATTCATTGTGACATCAAATATCCTAAAAGGCATGGGATGCATTGTGACACCACAGAGGTTAAGAGAAGCAAGGATCCATTGTGACCCAATGGAGGCTAATAATCTAATGATCCCTTGAAACACAAGGTGTTGTAAAAGGGCCAGGGATGAATTGTGAAAGCATGGGGCCCAATAAAAACATGGAAACATTATGACACCATGAAGGCCAAGACTCAAATGGTTCATTGTAACACCAAGTGGCCAAAAAGGGCATGGGATGCATTGTGACACCACAGGGGCTAAGAGAAGCAAGGAACCATTGTGACCCAATGCAGGCTAACAATCTAATGATCCCTTGTGGCACCAGGGGGTATAAAAAGGGCCAGGGATGGATTGTTACAGCACGGGGACCAATAGAAGCAAGGATCTATTATGCCACCGTGGAGGCCAAGAATCAAATGATTCATTGTGACATCAAGTGGCCTAAAAGGGCATGGGATGCATTGTGACACCACAGGGGTTAAGAGAAGCAAGGAACCATTGTGACCCAATGCAGGCTAACAATCTAAGAATCCCTTTTGACACCAGGGGGCGCAAAAGGACCACGGATGAACCTTGACAGCATGGGGACCTATAGAAGCAAGGAACCATTATGCCACCATGAAGGCCAAGAATCAAATGGTTCATTGTAAGACCAAGTGGCCTAAAAGGGCTTGGAATGCATTGTGACACCACAGAGGTTAAGAGAAGCACGGAACCATTGTGACCCAATGCAGGCTAACAATCTAATGATCCCTTGAGGCACCAGGGGGTATAAAAAGGGCCAGGGATGGATTGTTACAGCACGGGGACCAATAGAAGCAAGGATCTGTTATGCCACCATGGAGGCCAAGAATCAAATGATTCATTGTGACATCAAGTGGCCTAAAAGGGCATGGGATGCATTGTGACAGCACAGAGGTTAAGAGAAGCAAGGATCCATTGTGACCCTATTCAGGCTAACAATCTAATGATCCCTTGTGGCACCAGGGGGTATAAAAAGGGCCAGCGATGAATTGTGACAGCATGGGGCCCAATAGAAACAAGGAACCATTATGACACCATAGAGGCCAAGAATCAAATGATTCATTGTGACATCAAGTGGCCTAAAAGGGCATGGGATGCATTGTGACACCACAGGGGTTACGAGAAGCAAGGAACCATTGTGACCCAATGCAGGCTAACAATCTAAGAATCCCTTTTGACACCAGGGGGCGCAAAATGACCACGGATGAACTCTGACAGCATGTGGACCTATAGAAGCAAGGAACCATTATGACACCATGAAGGCCAAGAATCAAATGGTTCATTGTGACATCAAGTGGCCTAAAAGGGCATGGGATACATTGTGACACCACAGGGGTTAAGAGAAGCAAGGATCCATTGTCACCCAATTGAAGCTAACAATCTAAGGATCCCTTTTGTCACCAATGGGCCTAAAAGGATCAGGGATGTATTGTGAAAGCATGGGGCCCAGTGAAAACCTGGAACAATCAAGCCACCATGGAGGCCAAGAATCAAATGATTCATTGTGACATCAAGTGGCCTAAAAGCGCATGGGATGCATTTTGACAGCACAGGGGTTAAGAGAAGCAAGGAACCATTGTGACCCAATGCAGGCTAACAATCCAATGATCCCTTGTGACACCAATGGGCCTAAAAGGGGCAGGGATGTATTGTGAAAGCATGGGGCCCAATAGAAACCTCGTACAATTACGCCACCATGGAGGCCAAGAATCAAATGATTCATTGTGACATCAAGTGGCCTAAAAGGGCATGGGATGCATTGTGACACCACAGAGGTTAAGAGAAGCACGGAACCATTGTGACCCAATGCAGGCTAACAATCTAATGATCCCTTGTGACACCAATGGGCCTAAAAGGTCCAGGGATGAATTGTTACAGCACGGGGACCAATAGAAGCAAGGATCTATTATGCCACCATGGAGGCCAAGAATCAAATGATTCATTGTGACATCAAGTGGCCTAAAAGGGCATGGGATGCATTGTGACAGCACAGGGGTTAAGAGAATCAAGGATCCATTGTGACACAATGGAGGCTAATGATCCCAGGATCCCATTTGACACCAGGGGGCGTAAAAGGGCCAGGGATGAATTGTGACATCATGGGGCCCAATAGAAACAAGGAAGCATTATGACACCAGGGAGGCCAAGAATAAAATGATTCATTGTGACATCAAGTGGCCTAAAAGGGCATGGGATGCATTGTGACACCACAGAGGTTAAGAGAAGCAAGGAACCATTGTGACCCAATGCAGGCTAACAATCTAATGATCCCTTGTGACACCAATGGGCCTAAAAGGGCCAGGGATGGATTGTGACAGCATGGGGCCCAAGTAAAACCTGGTACAATTATGCCACCATGGAGGCCAAGAATCAAATGATTCATTGTGACATCAAGTGGCCTCAAAGGGCATGGGATGCATTGTGACACCACAGGCGTTAAGAGAAGCAAGGAACCATTGTGACCCAATGCAGGCTAACAATCTAAGAATCCCTTTTGACACCAGGGGGCGCAAAAGGACCACGGATGAACCTTGACAGCATGGGGAGCTATAGAAGCAAGGAACCATTATGCCACCATGAAGGGCAAGAATCAAATGGTTCATTGTAAGACCAAGTGGCCTAAAAGGGCTTGGAATGCATTGTGACACCACAGAGGTTAAGAGAAGCAAGGAACCATTGTGACCCAATGCAGGCTAACAATCTAATGATCCCTTGTGGCACCAGGGGGTATAAAAAGTGCCAGGGATGGATTGTTACAGCACGGGGACCAATAGAAGCAAGGATCTATTATGCCACCGTGGAGGCCAAGAATCAAATGATTCATTGTGACATCAAGTGGCCTAAAAGGGCATGGGATGCATTGTGACACCACAGAGGTTAAGAGAAGCAAGGAACCATTGTGACCCAATGCAGGCTAACAATCTAATGATCCCTTTTGACACCAAAGGGCCTAAAAGGTCCAGGGATGGATTGTTACAGCACGGGGACCAATAGAAGCAAGGATCTATTATGCCACCATGGAGGCCAAGAATCAAATAATTCATTGTGACATCAAGTGGCCTAAAAGGGCATGGGATGCATTGTGACACCACAGAGGTTAAGAGAAGCAAGGAACTATTGTGACCCAATGGAGGCTAATAATCCCAGGATCCCATTTGACACCAGGGGGCGTAAAAGGGCCAGGGATGAATTGTGACAGCATTGGGCCCAATAGAATCATGGAACCATTATGACACCATGAAGGCCAAGAATCAAATGATTCATTGTGACATCAAGTGGCCTAAAAGGGCATGGGATGCATTGTGACACCACAGAGGTTAAGAGAAGCAAGGAAATATTGTGACCCAATGCAGGCTAACAATCTAATGATCCCTTGTGACACCAATGGGCCTAAAAGAGGCAGGGATGAATTGTGAAATCATGGGGCTCAAGTAAAACCTGGTACAATTATGCCACCATGGAGGCCAAGAATCAAATGATTCATTGTGACATCAAGTGGCCTAAAAGGGCATGGGATGCATTGTGACACAACAGAGGTTAAGAGAAGCAAGGAACCATTGTGACCCAATGCAGGCTAACAATCTAAGAATCCCTTTTGACACCAGGGGGCGGAAAAGGTCCACGGATGAACTCTGACAGCATGGGGACCTATAGAAGCAAGGAACCATTATGACACCATGAAGGCCAAGAATCAAATGGTTCATTGTAAGACCAAGTGGCCTAAAAGGGCTTGGAATGCATTGTGACACCACAGAGGTTAAGAGAAGCAAGGAACCATTGTGACCCCATGCAGGCTAACACTCTAATGATCCCTTGTGGCACCAGGGGGTATAAAAAGGGCCAGGGATGGATTGTTACAGCACGGGGACCAATAGAAGCAAGGATCTATTATGCCACCGTGGAGGCCAAGAATCAAATGATTCATTGTGACATCAAGTGGCCTAAAAGGGCTTGGAATGCATTGTGACACCACAGAGGTTAAGAGAAGCAAGGATCCATTGTGACCCAATGGAGGCTAATAATCCCAGGATCCCTTGTCACACCAGGGGGCGTAAAAGGGCCAGGGATGAATTGTGACAGCATTGGGCCCAATAGAATCATGGAACCATTATGACACCGTGAAGGCCAAGAATCAAATGATTCATTGTGACATCAAGTGGCCTAAAAGGGCATGGGATGCATTGTGACACCACAGAGGTTAAGAGAAGCAAGGAACCATTGTGACCCAATGCAGGCTAACAATCTAAGAATCCCTTTTGACACCTGGGGGCGGAAAAGGTCCACGGATGAACTCCGACATCATGGGGACCTATAGAAGCAAGGAACCATTATGACACCATGAAGGCCAAGAATCAAATGGTTCATTGTAAGACCAAGTGGCCTAAAAGGGCTTGGAATGCATTGTGACAGCACAGAGGTTAAGAGAAGCAAGGAACCATTGTGACCCAATGCAGGCTAACAATCTAATGATCCCTTGTGACACCAGGGGGCCGAAATTGGCCAGGGATGGATTGTTACAGCACGGGGACCAATAGAAGCAAGGATCTATTATGCCACCATGGAGGCCAAGAATCAAATGATTCATTGTGACATCATGTGGCCTAAAAGGGCATGGGATGCATTGTGACACCACAGGGGTTAAGAGAAGCAAGGAACCATTGTGACCCAATGCAGGCTAACAATCTAAGAATCCCTTTTGACACGAGGGGGCACAAAAGGACGACGGATGAACTGTGACAGCATAGGGACCTATAGAAGCAAGGAACCATTATGACACCATGAAGGCCAAGAATCAAATGGTTCATTGTAAGACCAAGTGGCCTAAAAGGGCTTGGAATGCATTGTGACACCGCAGAGGTTAAGAGAAGCAAGGAACCATTGTGATCCAATGCAGGCTAACAATCTAATGTCCATTGTGACACCTAGGGGTTGTAATAGGGCCAGGGATGAATTGTGAAAGCATGGGGCACAATAAAAACATGCAAATATTATGACACCATAGAGGCCAAGAATCAAATGATTCATTGTGACATCAAATATCCTAAAAGGCATGGGATGCATTGTGACACCACAGAGGTTAAGAGAAGCAAGGATCCATTGTGACCCAATGGAGGCTAATAATCTAATGATCCCTTGAAACACAAGGTGTTGTAAAAGGGCCAGGGATGAATTGTGAAAGCATGGGGCCCAATAAAAACATGGAAACATTATGACACCATGAAGGCCAAGACTCAAATGGTTCATTGTAACACCAAGTGGCCAAAAAGGGCATGGGATGCATTGTGACAACACAGGGGCTAAGAGAAGCAAGGAACCATTGTGACCCAATGCAGGCTAACAATCTAATGATCCCTTGTGGCACCAGGGGGTATAAAAAGGGCCAGGGATGGATTGTTACAGCACGGGGACCAATAGAAGCAAGGATCTATTATGCCACCATGGAGGCCAAGAATCAAATGATTCATTGTGACATCAAGTGGCCTAAAAGGGCATGGGATGCATTGTGACACCACAGGGGTTAAGAGAAGCAAGGAACCATTGTGACCCAATGCAGGCTAACAATCTAAGAATCCCTTTTGACACCAGGGGGCGCAAAAGGACCACGGATGAACCTTGACAGCATGGGGACCTATAGAAGCAAGGAAACATTATGCCACCATGAAGGCCAAGAATCAAATGGTTCATTGTAAGACCAAGTGGCCTAAAAGGGCTTGGAATGCATTGTGACAGCACAGAGGTTAAGAGAAGCAAGGAACCATTGTGACCCAATGCAGGCTAACAATCTAATGATCCCTTGAGGCACCAGGGGGTATAAAAAGGCCAGCGATGAATTGTGACAGCATGGGGCCCAATAGAAACAAGGAACCATTATGACACCATGGAGGCCAAGAATCAAATGATTCATTGTGACATCAAGTGGCCTAAAAGGGCATGGGATGCATTGTGACACCACAGGGGTTAAGAGAAGCAAGGAACCATTGTGACCCAATGCAGGCTAACAATCTAAGAATCCCTTGTGGCACCAGGAGTCGCAAAATGACCACGGATGAACTCTGACAGCATGGGGACCTATAGAAGAAAGGAACCATTATGACACCATGAAGGCCAAGAATCAAATGGTTCATTGTGACATCAAGTGGCCTAAAAGGGCATGGGATGCATTGTCACACCACAGGGGTTAAGAGAAGCAAGGATCCAGTGTCACCCAATTGAAGCTAACAATCTAAGGATCCCTTTTGTCACCAATGGGCCTAAAAGGATCAGGGATGTATTGTGAAAGCATGGGGCCCAGTGAAAACCTGGAACAATCAAGCCACCATGGAGGCCAAGAATCAAATGATTCATTGTGACATCAAGTGGCCTAAAAGGGCATGGGATGCATTGTGACACCACAGGGGTTACGAGAAGCAAGGATCCATTGTGACCCAATGGAGGCTAACAATCTAATGATCCCTTTTGAAACCAGGGGGCGCAAAAGGACCACGGATGAACTCTGACAGCATGGGGACCTATAGAAGCAAGGAACCATTATGACACCATGAAGGCAAAGAATCAAATGGTTCATTGTAAGACCAAGTGGCCTAAAAGGGCTTGGAATGCATTGTGACACCACAGAGGTTAAGAGAAGCAAGGAACCATTGTGACCCAATGCAGGCTAACAATCTAATGATCCCTTGTGGCACCAGGGGGTATAAAAAGGGCCAGGGATGGATTGTTACAGCACGGGGACCAATAGAAGCAAGGATCTATTATGCCACCGTGGAGGCCAAGAATCAAATGATTCATTGTGACATCAAGTGGCCTAAAAGGGCATGGGATGCATTGTGACACCACAGGGGTTAAGAGAAGCAAGGAACCATTGTGACCCAATGCAGGCTAACAATCCAATGATCCCTTGTGACACCAATGGGCCTAAAAGGGGCAGGGATGTATTGTGAAAGCATGGGGCCCAATAGAAACCTCGTACAATTACGCCACCATGGAGGCCAAGAATCAAATGATTCATTGTGACATCAAGTGGCCTAAAAGGGCATGGGATGCATTGTGACACCACAGAGGTTAAGAGAAGCACGGAACCATTGTGACCCAATGCAGGCTAACAATCTAATGATCCCTTGTGACACCAATGGGCCTAAAAGGTCCAGGGATGAATTGTTACAGCACGGGGACCAATAGAAGCAAGGATCTATTATGCCACCATGGAGTCCAAGAATCAAATAATTCATTGTGACATCATGTGGCCTAAAAGGGCATGGGATGCATTGTGACAGCACAGGGGTTAAGAGAAGCAAGGATCCATTGTGACCCAATGGAGGCTAATAATCCCAGGATCCCATTTGACACCAGGGGGCGTAAAAGGGCCAGGGACGAATAGTGACAGCATGGGGCCCAATAGAAACAAGGAACCATTATGACACCATGGAGGCCAAGAATCAAATGGTTCATTGTGACATCTAGTGGCCTAAAAGGGCTTGGAATGCATTGTGACAGCACAGAGGTTAAGAGAAGCAAGGAACCATTGTGACCCAATGCAGGCTAACAATCTAATGATCCCTTGTGACACCAATGGGCCTAAAAGGGGCAGGGATGAATTGTGAAAGCATGGGGCCCAAGTAAAACCTGGTACAATTATGCCACCATGGAGGCCAAGAATCAAATGATTCATTGTGACATCAAGTGGCCTAAAAGGGCTTGGAATGCATTGTGACACCACAGAGGTTAAGAGAAGCAAGGATCCATTGTGACCCAATGGAGGCTAATAATCCCAGGATCCCATTTGACACCAGGGGGCGTAAAAGGGCCAGGGATGAATTGTGACAGCATTGGGCCCAATAGAATCATGGAACCATTATGACACCATGAAGGCCAAGAATCAAATGATTCATTGTGACATCAAGTGGCCTAAAAGGGCATGGGATGCATTGTGACACCACAGAGGTTAAGAGAGGCAAGGAACTATTGTGACCCAATGCAGGCTAACACTCTAATGATCCCTTGTGGCACCAGGGTGTATAAAAAGGGCCAGGGATGGATTGTTACAGCACGGGGACCAATAGAAGCAAGGATCTATTATGCCACCGTGGAGGCCAAGAATCAAATGATTCATTGTGACATCAAGTGGCCTAAAAGGGCTTGGAATGCATTGTGACACCACAGAGGTTAAGAGAAGCAAGGATCCATTGTGACCCAATGGAGGCTAATAATCCCAGGATCCCATTTCACACCAGGGGGCGTAAAAGGGCCAGGGATGAATTGTGACAGCATTGGGCCCAATAGAATCAAGGAACCATTATGACACCATGAAGGCCAAGAATCAAATGATTCATTGTGACATCAAGTGGCCTAAAAGGGCATGGGATGCATTGTGACACCACAGAGGTTAAGAGAAGCAAGGAACCATTGTGACCCAATGCAGGCTAACAATCTAATGATCCCTTGTGACACCAATGGGCCTAAAAGAGGCAGGGATGAATTGTGAAAGCATGGGGCACAAGTAAAACCTGGTACAATTATGCCACCATGGAGGCCAAGAATCAAATGATTCATTGTGACATCAAGTGGCCTAAAAGGGCATGGGATGCATTGTGACACCACAGAGGTTAAGAGAAGCAAGGAACCATTGTGACCCAATGCAGGCTAACAATCTAAGAATCCCTTTTGACACCAGGGGGTGGAAAAGGTCCACGGATGAACTCTGACATCATGGGGACCTATAGAAGCAAGGAACCATTATGACACCATGAAGGCCAAGAATCAAATGGTTCATTGTAAGACCAAGTGGCCTAAAAGGGCTTGGAATGCATTGTGACAGCACAGAGGTTAAGAGAAGCAAGGAACCATTGTGACCCAATGCAGGCTAACAATCTAATGATCCCTTGTGACACAGGGGGCCGAAATTGGCCAGGGATGGATTGTTACAGCACGGGGACCAATAGAAGCAAGGATCTATTATGCCACCATGGAGGCCAAGAATCAAATGATTCATTGTGGCATCATGTGGCCTAAAAGGGCATGGGATGCATTGTGACACCACAGGGGTTAAGAGAAGCAAGGAACCATTGTGACCCAATGCAGGCTAACAATCTAAGAATCCCTTTTGACACCAGGGGGCGGAAAAGGACGACGGATGAACTGTGACAGCATAGGGACCTATAGAAGCAAGGAACCATTATGACACCATGAAGGCCAAGAATCAAATGGTTCATTGTAAGACCAAGTGGCCTAAAAGGGCTTGGAATGCATTGTGACACCACAGGGGCTAAGAGAAGCAAGGAACCATTGTGACCCAATGCAGGCTAACAATCTAATGATCCCTTGTGACACAGGGGGCCGAAATTGGCCAGGGATGGATTGTTACAGCACGGGGACCAATAGAAGCAAGGATCTATTATGCCACCATGGAGGCCAAGAATCAAATGATTCATTGTGACATCATGTGGCCTAAAAGGGCATGGGATGCATTGTGACACCACAGGGGTTAAGAGAAGCAAGGAACCATTGTGACCCAATGCAGGCTAACAATCTAAGAATCCCTTTTGACACGAGGGGGCACAAAAGGACGACGGATGAACTGTGACAGCATAGGGACCTATAGAAGCAAGGAACCATTATGACACCATGAAGGCCAAGAATCAAATGGTTCATTGTAAGACCAAGTGGCCTAAAAGGGCTTGGAATGCATTGTGACACCGCAGAGGTTAAGAGAAGCAAGGAACCATTGTGATCCAATGCAGGCTAACAATCTAATGTCCATTGTGACACCTAGGGGTTGTAATAGGGCCAGGGATGAATTGTGAAAGCATGGGGCACAATAAAAACATGCAAATATTATGACACCATAGAGGCCAAGAATCAAATGATTCATTGTGACATCAAATATCCTAAAAGGCATGGGATGCATTGTGACACCACAGAGGTTAAGAGAAGCAAGGATCCATTGTGACCCAATGGAGGCTAATAATCTAATGATCCCTTGAAACACAAGGTGTTGTAAAAGGGCCAGGGATGAATTGTGAAAGCATGGGGCCCAATAAAAACATGGAAACATTATGACACCATGAAGGCCAAGACTCAAATGGTTCATTGTAACACCAAGTGGCCAAAAAGGGCATGGGATGCATTGTGACACCACAGGGGCTAAGAGAAGCAAGGAACCATTGTGACCCAATGCAGGCTAACAATCTAATGATCCCTTGTGGCACCAGGGGGTATAAAAAGGGCCAGGGATGGATTGTTACAGCACGGGGACCAATAGAAGCAAGGACCTATTATGCCACCATGGAAGCCAAGAATCAAATGATTCATTGTGACATCAAGTGGCCTAAAAGGGCATGGGATGCATTGTGACACCACAGGGGTTAAGAGAAGCAAGGAACCATTGTGACCCAATGCAGGCTAACAATCTAAGAATCCCTTTTGACACCAGGGGGCGCAAAAGGACCACGGATGAACCTTGACAGCATGGGCACCTATAGAAGCAAGGAAACATTATGCCACCATGAAGGCCAAGAATCAAATGGATCATTGTAAGACCAAGTGGCCTAAAAGGGCTTGGAATGCATTGTGACACCACAGAGGTTAAGAGAAGCAAAGAACCATTGTGACCCAATGCAGGCTAACAATCTAATGATCCCTTGAGGCACCAGGGGGTATAAAAAGGCCAGCGATGAATTGTGACAGCATGGGGCCCAATAGAAACAAGGAACCATTATGACACCATGGAGGCCAAGAATCAAATGATTCATTGTGACATCAAGTGGCCTAAAAGGGCATGGGATGCATTGTGACACCACAGAGGTTAAGAGAAGCAAGGAACCATTGTGACCCAATGCAGGCTAACAATCTAAGAATCCCTTGTGGCACCAGGAGTCGCAAAATGACCACGGATGAACTCTGACAGCATGGGGACCTATAGAAGAAAGGAACCATTATGACACCATGAAGGCCAAGAATCAAATGGTTCATTGTGACATCAAGTGGCCTAAAAGGGCTTGGAATGCATTGTGACACCACAGAGGTTAAGAGAAGCAAGGAACCATTGTGACCCAATGCAGGCTAACAATCTAATGATCCCTTGTGGCACCAGGGGGTATAAAAAGGGCCAGGGATGGATTGTTACAGCACGGGGACCAATAGAAGCAAGGACCTATTATGCCACCATGGAAGCCAAGAATCAAATGATTCATTGTGACATCAAGTGGCCTAAAAGGGCATGGGATGCATTGTCACACCACAGGGGTTAAGAGAAGCAAGGATCCATTGTCACCCAATTGAAGCTAACAATCTAAGGATCCCTTTTGTCACCAATGGGCCTAAAAGGATCAGGGATGTATTGTGAAAGCATGGGGCCCAGTGAAATCCTGGAACAATCAAGCCACCATGGAGGCCAAGAATCAAATGATTCATTGTGACATCAAGTGGCCTAAAAGGGCATGGGATGCATTGTGACACCACAGGGGTTACGAGAAGCAAGGATCCATTGTGACCCAATGGAGGCTAACAATCTAATGATCCCTTTTGAAACCAGGGGGCGCAAAAGGACCACGGATGAACTCTGACAGCATGGGGACCTATAGAAGCAAGGAACCATTATGACACCATGAAGGCAAAGAATCAAATGGTTCATTGTAAGACCAAGTGGCCTAAAAGGGCTTGGAATGCATTGTGACAGCACAGAGGTTAAGAGAAGCAAGGAACCATTGTGACCCAATGCAGGCTAACAATCTAATGATCCCTTGTGGCACCAGGGGGTATAAAAAGGGCCAGGGATGGATTGTTACAGCACGGGGACCAATAGAAGCAAGGATCTATTATGCCACCGTGGAGGCCAAGAATCAAATGATTCATTGTGACATCAAGTGGCCTAAAAGGGCATGGGATGCATTGTGACACCACAGGGGTTAAGAGAAGCAAGGAACCATTGTGACCCAATGCAGGCTAACAATCCAATGATCCCTTGTGACACCAATGGGCCTAAAAGGGGCAGGGATGTATTGTGAAAGCATGGGGCCCAATAGAAACCTCGTACAATTACGCCACCATGGAGGCCAAGAATCAAATGATTCATTGTGACATCAAGTGGCCTAAAAGGGCATGGGATGCATTGTGACACCACAGAGGTTAAGAGAAGCACGGAACCATTGTGACCCAATGCAGGCTAACAATCTAATGATCCCTTGTGACACCAATGGGCCTAAAAGGTCCAGGGATGAATTGTTACAGCACGGGGACCAATAGAAGCAAGGATCTATTATGCCACCATGGAGTCCAAGAATCAAATAATTCATTGTGACATCATGTGGCCTAAAAGGGCATGGGATGCATTGTGACAGCACAGGGGTTAAGAAAAGCTAGGATCCATTGTGACCCAATGCAGGCTAATAATCCCAGGATCCCATTTGACACCAGGGTGCATAAAAGGGCCAGGGATGAATAGTGACAGCATGGGGCCCAATAGAAACAAGGAACCATTATGACACCATGGAGGCCAAGAATCAAATGATTCATTGTGACATCTAGTGGCCTAAAAGGGCTTGGAATGCATTGTGACAGCACAGAGGTTAAGAGAAGCAAGGAACCATTGTGACCCAATGCAGGCTAACAATCTAATGATCCCTTGTGACACCAATGGGCCTAAAAGGGGCAGGGATGAATTGTGAAAGCATGGGGCCCAAGTAAAACCTGGTACAATTATGCCACCATGGAGGCCAAGAATCAAATGATTCATTGTGACATCAAGTGGCCTAAAAGGGCTTGGAATGCATTGTGACACCACAGAGGTTAAGAGAAGCAAGGATCCATTGTGACCCAATGGAGGCTAATAATCCCAGGATCCCATTTGACACCAGGGGGCGTAAAAGGGCCAGGGATGAATTGTGACAGCATTGGGCCCAATAGAATCAAGGAACCATTATGACACCATGAAGGCCAAGAATCAAATGATTCATTGTGACATCAAGTGGCCTAAAAGGGCATGGGATGCATTGTGACACCACAGAGGTTAAGAGAAGCAAGGAACCATTGTGACCCAATGCAGGCTAACAATCTAATGATCCCTTGTGACACCAATGGGCCTAAAAGAGGCAGGGATGAATTGTGAAAGCATGGGGCTCAAGTAAAACCTGGTACAATTATGCCACCATGGAGGCCAAGAATCAAATGATTCATTGTGACATCAAGTGGCCTAAAAGGGCATGGGATGCATTGTGACACCACAGAGGTTAAGAGAAGCAAGGAACCATTGTGACCCAATGCAGGCTAACAATCTAAGAATCCCTTTTGACACCAGGGGGCGGAAAAGGTCCACGGATGAACTCTGACAGCATGGGGACCTATAGAAGCAAGGAACCATTATGACACCATGAAGGCAAAGAATCAAATGGTTCATTGTAAGACCAAGTGGCCTAAAAGGGCTTGGAATGCATTGTGACAGCACAGAGGTTAAGAGAAGCAAGGAACCATTGTGACCCAATGCAGGCTAACACTCTAATGATCCCTTGTGGCACCAGGGGGTATAAAAAGGGCCAGGGATGGATTGTTACAGCACGGGGACCAATAGAAGCAAGGATCTATTATGCCACCATGGAGGCCAAGAATCAAATGATTCATTGTGACATCAAGTGGCCTAAAAGGGCATGGGATGCATTGTGACACCACAGGGGTTAAGAGAAGCAAGGATCCATTGTGACCCAATGGAGGCTAATAATCCCAGGATCCCAGTTGACACCAGGGGGCGTAAAAGGGCCAGGGATGAATTGTGACAGCATGGGGCCCAATAGAAACAAGGAACCATTATGACACCATGGAAACCAAGAATCAAATGATTCATTGTGACATCAAGTGGCTTAAAAGGGCATGGGATGCATTGTGACACCACAGAGGTTAAGAGAAGCAAGGAACCATTGTGACCCAATGCAGGCTAACAATCAAAAATCCCTTTTGACACCAGGGGGCGCAAAAGGACCACGGATGAACTGTGACAGCCTGGGGACCTAAAGAAGCAAGGAACCATTATGACACCATGAAGGCCAAGAATCAAATGGTTCATTGTCAGACCAAGTGGCCTAAAAAGGCTTGGGATGCATTGTGACACCACAGAGGTTAAGAGAAGCAAGGAACCATTGTGACCCAAGGGAGGCTAACAATCTAATGCTCCATTGTGACACCAGGGGTTGTAATAGGCCCAGGGATGAATTGTGAAAGCATGGGGCACAATAAAAACATGGAAATATTATGACACCTTAGAGGCCAAGACTCAAATGATTCATTGTAATACCAAGTGGCCTAAAAGGTCATGGGATGCATTGTGACACCACAGGGGCTAAGAGAAGCAAGGAACCATTGTGACCCAATGCAGGCTAACAATCTAATGATCCCTTGTGACACCAGGGGGCCGAAAATGGCCAGGGATGGATTGTTACAGCACGGGGACCAATAGAAGCAAGGATCTATTATGCCACCATGGAGGCCAAGAATCAAATGATTCATTGTGACATCATGTGGCCTAAAAGGGCATGGGCTGCATTGTGACACCACAGGGGTTAAGAGAAGCAAGGAACCATTGTGACCCAATGCAGGCTAACAATCTAAGAATCCCTTTTGACACGAGGGGGCACAAAAGGACGACGGATGAACTGTGACAGCATAGGGACCTATAGAAGCAAGGAACCATTATGACACCATGAAGGCCAAGAATCAAACGGTTCATTGTAAGACCAAGTGGCCTAAAAGGGCTTGGAATGCATTGTGACACCACAGAGGTTAAGAGAAGCAAGGAACCATTGTGACCCAATGCAGGCTAACAATCTAATGTCCATTGTGACACCTAGGGGTTGTAATAGGGCCAGGGATGAATTGTGAAACCATGGGGCACAATAAAAACATGCAAATATTATGCCACCATGGAGGCCAAGAATCAAATGATTCATTGTGACATCAAATATCCTAAAAGGCATGGGATGCATTGTGACACCACAGAGGTTAAGAGAAGCAAGGATCCATTGTGACCCAATGGAGGCTAATAATCTAATGATCCCTTGTAACACAAGGTGTTGTAAAAGGGCCAGGGATGAATTGTGAAAGCATGGGGCCCAATAAAAACATGGAAACATTATGACACCATGAAGGCCAAGACTCAAATGGTTCATTGTAACACCAAGTGGCCAAAAAGGGCATGGGATGCATTGTGACACCACAGGGGCTAAGAGAAGCAAGGAACCATTGTGACCCAATGCAGGCTAACAATCTAATGATCCCTTGTGGCACCAGGGGGTATAAAAAGGGCCAGGGATGGATTGTTACAGCACGGGGACCAATAGAAGCAAGGATCTATTATGCCACCATGGAGGCCAAGAATCAAATGATTCATTGTGACATCAAGTGGCCTAAAAGGGCATGGGATGCATTGTGACAGCACAGGGGTTAAGAGAAGCAATGATCCATTGTGACCCAATGGAGGCTAATAATCCCAGGATCCCATTTGACACCAGGGTGCGTAAAAGGGCCAGGGATGAATTGTGACAGCATGGGGCCCAAGAGAAACAAGGAACCATTATGACACCATGGAAACCAAGAATCAAATGATTCATTGTGACATCAAGTGGCTTAAAAGGGCATGGGATGCATTGTGACACCACAGAGGTTAAGAGAAGCAAGGAACCATTGTGACCCAATGCAGGCTAACAATCAAAAATCCCATTTGACACCAGGGGGCGCAAAAGGACCACGGATGAACTGTGACAGCCTGGGGACCTATAGAAGCAAGGAACCATTATGACACCATGAAGGCCAAGAATCAAATGATTCATTGTCAGACCAAGTGGCCTAAAAAGGCTTGGGATGCATTGTGATACCACAGAGGTTAAGAGAAGCAAGGAACCATTGTGACCCAAGGGAGGCTAACAATCTAATGCTCCATTGTGACACCAGGGGTTGTAATAGGCCCAGGGATGAATTGTGAAAGCATGGGGCACAATAAAAACATGGAAATATTATGACACCTTAGAGGCCAAGACTCAAATGATTCATTGTAATACCAAGTGGCCTAAAAGGTCATGGGATGCATTGTGACACCACAGGGGCTAAGAGAAGCAAGGAACCATTGTGACCCAATGCAGGCTAACAATCTAATGATCCCTTGTGACACCAGGGGGCCGAAAATGGCCAGGGATGGATTGTTACAGCACGGGGACCAATAGAAGCAAGGATCTATTATGCCACCATGGAGGCCAAGAATCAAATGATTCATTGTGACATCATGTGGCCTAAAAGCGCATGGGATGCATTGTGACACCACAGGGGTTAAGAGAAGCAAGGAACCATTGTGACCCAATGCAGGCTAACAATCTAAGAATCCCTTTTGACACGAGGGGGCACAAAAGGACGACGGATGAACTGTGACAGCATAGGGACCTATAGAAGCAAGGAACCATTATGACACCATGAAGGCCAAGAATCAAATGGTTCATTGTAAGACCAAGTGGCCTAAAAGGGCTTGGAATGCATTGTGACACCGCAGAGGTTAAGAGAAGCAAGGAACCATTGTGACCCAATGCAGGCTAACAATCTAATGATCCCTTGTGACACAGGGGGCCGAAATTGGCCAGGGATGGATTGTTACAGCACGGGGACCAATAGAAGCAAGGATCTATTATGCCACCATGGAGGCCAAGAATCAAATGATTCATTGTGACATCATGTGGCCTAAAAGGGCATGGGATGCATTGTGACACCACAGGGGTTAAGAGAAGCAAGGAACCATTGTGACCCAATGCAGGCTAACAATCTAAGAATCCCTTTTGACACGAGGGGGCACAAAAGGACGACGGATGAACTGTGACAGCATAGGGACCTATAGAAGCAAGGAACCATTATGACACCATGAAGGCCAAGAATCAAATGGTTCATTGTAAGACCAAGTGGCCTAAAAGGGCTTGGAATGCATTGTGACACCGCAGAGGTTAAGAGAAGCAAGGAACCATTGTGATCCAATGCAGGCTAACAATCTAATGTCCATTGTGACACCTAGGGGTTGTAATAGGGCCAGGGATGAATTGTGAAAGCATGGGGCACAATAAAAACATGCAAATATTATGACACCATAGAGGCCAAGAATCAAATGATTCATTGTGACATCAAATATCCTAAAAGGCATGGGATGCATTGTGACACCACAGAGGTTAAGAGAAGCAAGGATCCATTGTGACCCAATGGAGGCTAATAATCTAATGATCCCTTGAAACACAAGGTGTTGTAAAAGGGCCAGGGATGAATTGTGAAAGCATGGGGCCCAATAAAAACATGGAAACATTATGACACCATGAAGGCCAAGACTCAAATGGTTCATTGTAACACCAAGTGGCCAAAAAGGGCATGGGATGCATTGTGACACCACAGGGGCTAAGAGAAGCAAGGAACCATTGTGACCCAATGCAGGCTAACAATCTAATGATCCCTTGTGGCACCAGGGGGTATAAAAAGGGCCAGGGATGGATTGTTACAGCACGGGGACCAATAGAAGCAAGGATCTATTATGCCACCATGGAGGCCAAGAATCAAATGATTCATTGTGACATCAAGTGGCCTAAAAGGGCATGGGATGCATTGTGACACCACAGGGGTTAAGAGAAGCAAGGAACCATTGTGACCCAATGCAGGCTAACAATCTAAGAATCCCTTTTGACACCAGGGGGCGCAAAAGGACCACGGATGAACCTTGACAGCATGGGCACCTATAGAAGCAAGGAAACATTATGCCACCATGAAGGCCAAGAATCAAATGGATCATTGTAAGACCAAGTGGCCTAAAAGGGCTTGGAATGCATTGTGACACCACAGAGGTTAAGAGAAGCAAAGAACCATTGTGACCCAATGCAGGCTAACAATCTAATGATCCCTTGTGACACCAGGGGGCCGAAAATGGCCAGGGATGGATTGTTACAGCACGGGGACCAATAGAAGCAAGGATCTATTATGCCACCATGGAGGCCAAGAATCAAATGATTCATTGTGACATCATGTGGCCTAAAAGGGCATGGGCTGCATTGTGACACCACAGGGGTTAAGAGAAGCAAGGAACCATTGTGACCCAATGCAGGCTAACAATCTAAGAATCCCTTTTGACACGAGGGGGCACAAAAGGACGACGGATGAACTGTGACAGCATAGGGACCTATAGAAGCAAGGAACCATTATGACACCATGAAGGCCAAGAATCAAACGGTTCATTGTAAGACCAAGTGGCCTAAAAGGGCTTGGAATGCATTGTGACACCACAGAGGTTAAGAGAAGCAAGGAACCATTGTGACCCAATGCAGGCTAACAATCTAATGTCCATTGTGACACCTAGGGGTTGTAATAGGGCCAGGGATGAATTGTGAAACCATGGGGCACAATAAAAACATGCAAATATTATGCCACCATGGAGGCCAAGAATCAAATGATTCATTGTGACATCAAATATCCTAAAAGGCATGGGATGCATTGTGACACCACAGAGGTTAAGAGAAGCAAGGATCCATTGTGACCCAATGGAGGCTAATAATCTAATGATCCCTTGTAACACAAGGTGTTGTAAAAGGGCCAGGGATGAATTGTGAAAGCATGGGGCCCAATAAAAACATGGAAACATTATGACACCATGAAGGCCAAGACTCAAATGGTTCATTGTAACACCAAGTGGCCAAAAAGGGCATGGGATGCATTGTGACACCACAGGGGCTAAGAGAAGCAAGGAACCATTGTGACCCAATGCAGGCTAACAATCTAATGATCCCTTGTGGCACCAGGGGGTATAAAAAGGGCCAGGGATGGATTGTTACAGCACGGGGACCAATAGAAGCAAGGATCTATTATGCCACCATGGAGGCCAAGAATCAAATGATTCATTGTGACATCAAGTGGCCTAAAAGGGCATGGGATGCATTGTGACAGCACAGGGGTTAAGAGAAGCAATGATCCATTGTGACCCAATGGAGGCTAATAATCCCAGGATCCCATTTGACACCAGGGTGCGTAAAAGGGCCAGGGATGAATTGTGACAGCATGGGGCCCAAGAGAAACAAGGAACCATTATGACACCATGGAAACCAAGAATCAAATGATTCATTGTGACATCAAGTGGCTTAAAAGGGCATGGGATGCATTGTGACACCACAGAGGTTAAGAGAAGCAAGGAACCATTGTGACCCAATGCAGGCTAACAATCAAAAATCCCATTTGACACCAGGGGGCGCAAAAGGACCACGGATGAACTGTGACAGCCTGGGGACCTATAGAAGCAAGGAACCATTATGACACCATGAAGGCCAAGAATCAAATGATTCATTGTCAGACCAAGTGGCCTAAAAAGGCTTGGGATGCATTGTGATACCACAGAGGTTAAGAGAAGCAAGGAACCATTGTGACCCAAGGGAGGCTAACAATCTAATGCTCCATTGTGACACCAGGGGTTGTAATAGGCCCAGGGATGAATTGTGAAAGCATGGGGCACAATAAAAACATGGAAATATTATGACACCTTAGAGGCCAAGACTCAAATGATTCATTGTAATACCAAGTGGCCTAAAAGGTCATGGGATGCATTGTGACACCACAGGGGCTAAGAGAAGCAAGGAACCATTGTGACCCAATGCAGGCTAACAATCTAATGATCCCTTGTGACACCAGGGGGCCGAAAATGGCCAGGGATGGATTGTTACAGCACGGGGACCAATAGAAGCAAGGATCTATTATGCCACCATGGAGGCCAAGAATCAAATGATTCATTGTGACATCATGTGGCCTAAAAGCGCATGGGATGCATTGTGACACCACAGGGGTTAAGAGAAGCAAGGAACCATTGTGACCCAATGCAGGCTAACAATCTAAGAATCCCTTTTGACACGAGGGGGCACAAAAGGACGACGGATGAACTGTGACAGCATAGGGACCTATAGAAGCAAGGAACCATTATGACACCATGAAGGCCAAGAATCAAATGGTTCATTGTAAGACCAAGTGGCCTAAAAGGGCTTGGAATGCATTGTGACACCGCAGAGGTTAAGAGAAGCAAGGAACCATTGTGACCCAATGCAGGCTAACAATCTAATGATCCCTTGTGACACAGGGGGCCGAAATTGGCCAGGGATGGATTGTTACAGCACGGGGACCAATAGAAGCAAGGATCTATTATGCCACCATGGAGGCCAAGAATCAAATGATTCATTGTGACATCATGTGGCCTAAAAGGGCATGGGATGCATTGTGACACCACAGGGGTTAAGAGAAGCAAGGAACCATTGTGACCCAATGCAGGCTAACAATCTAAGAATCCCTTTTGACACGAGGGGGCACAAAAGGACGACGGATGAACTGTGACAGCATAGGGACCTATAGAAGCAAGGAACCATTATGACACCATGAAGGCCAAGAATCAAATGGTTCATTGTAAGACCAAGTGGCCTAAAAGGGCTTGGAATGCATTGTGACACCGCAGAGGTTAAGAGAAGCAAGGAACCATTGTGATCCAATGCAGGCTAACAATCTAATGTCCATTGTGACACCTAGGGGTTGTAATAGGGCCAGGGATGAATTGTGAAAGCATGGGGCACAATAAAAACATGCAAATATTATGACACCATAGAGGCCAAGAATCAAATGATTCATTGTGACATCAAATATCCTAAAAGGCATGGGATGCATTGTGACACCACAGAGGTTAAGAGAAGCAAGGATCCATTGTGACCCAATGGAGGCTAATAATCTAATGATCCCTTGAAACACAAGGTGTTGTAAAAGGGCCAGGGATGAATTGTGAAAGCATGGGGCCCAATAAAAACATGGAAACATTATGACACCATGAAGGCCAAGACTCAAATGGTTCATTGTAACACCAAGTGGCCAAAAAGGGCATAGGATGCATTGTGACACCACAGGGGCTAAGAGAAGCAAGGAACCATTGTGACCCAATGCAGGCTAACAATCTAATGATCCCTTGTGGCACCAGGGGGTATAAAAAGGGCCAGGGATGGATTGTTACAGCACGGGGACCAATAGAAGCAAGGATCTATTATGCCACCATGGAGGCCAAGAATCAAATGATTCATTGTGACATCAAGTGGCCTAAAAGGGCATGGGATGCATTGTGACACCACAGGGGTTAAGAGAAGCAAGGAACCATTGTGACCCAATGCAGGCTAACAATCTAAGAATCCCTTTTGACACCAGGGGGCGCAAAAGGACCACGGATGAACCTTGACAGCATGGGCACCTATAGAAGCAAGGAAACATTATGCCACCATGAAGGCCAAGAATCAAATGGATCATTGTAAGACCAAGTGGCCTAAAAGGGCTTGGAATGCATTGTGACACCACAGAGGTTAAGAGAAGCAAAGAACCATTGTGACCCAATGCAGGCTAACAATCTAATGATCCCTTGAGGCACCAGGGGGTATAAAAAGGCCAGCGATGAATTGTGACAGCATGGGGCCCAATAGAAACAAGGAACCATTATGACACCATGGAGGCCAAGAATCAAATGATTCATTGTGACATCAAGTGGCCTAAAAGGGCATGGGATGCATTGTGACACCACAGGGGTTAAGAGAAGCAAGGAACCATTGTGACCCAATGCAGGCTAACAATCTAAGAATCCCTTGTGGCACCAGGAGTCGCAAAATGACCACGGATGAACTCTGACAGCATGGGGACCTATAGAAGAAAGGAACCATTATGACACCATGAAGGCCAAGAATCAAATGGTTCATTGTGACATCAAGTGGCCTAAAAGGGCTTGGAATGCATTGTGACACCACAGAGGTTAAGAGAAGCAAGGAACCATTGTGACCCAATGCAGGCTAACAATCTAATGATCCCTTGTGGCACCAGGGGGTATAAAAAGGGCCAGGGATGGATTGTTACAGCACGGGGACCAATAGAAGCAAGGACCTATTATGCCACCATGGAAGCCAAGAATCAAATGATTCATTGTGACATCAAGTGGCCTAAAAGGGCATGGGATGCATTGTCACACCACAGGGGTTAAGAGAAGCAAGGATCCATTGTCACCCAATTGAAGCTAACAATCTAAGGATCCCTTTTGTCACCAATGGGCCTAAAAGGATCAGGGATGTATTGTGAAAGCATGGGGCCCAGTGAAAACCTGGAACAATCAAGCCACCATGGAGGCCAAGAATCAAATGATTCATTGTGACATCAAGTGGCCTAAAAGGGCATGGGATGCATTGTGACACCACAGGGGTTACGAGAAGCAAGGATCCATTGTGACCCCATGCAGGCTAACAATCTAATGATCCCTTTTGAAACCAGGGGGCGCAAAAGGACCACGGATGAACTCTGACAGCATGGGGACCTATAGAAGCAAGGAACCATTATGACACCATGAAGGCAAAGAATCAAATGGTTCATTGTAAGACCAAGTGGCCTAAAAGGGCTTGGAATGCATTGTGACAGCACAGAGGTTAAGAGAAGCAAGGAACCATTGTGACCCAATGCAGGCTAACAATCTAATGATCCCTTGTGGCACCAGGGGGTATAAAAAGGGCCAGGGATGGATTGTTACAGCACGGGGACCAATAGAAGCAAGGATCTATTATGCCACCGTGGAGGCCAAGAATCAAATGATTCATTGTGACATCAAGTGGCCTAAAAGGGCATGGGATGCATTGTGACACCACAGGGGTTAAGAGAAGCAAGGAACCATTGTGACCCAATGCAGGCTAACAATCCAATGATCCCTTGTGACACCAATGGGCCTAAAAGGGGCAGGGATGTATTGTGAAAGCATGGGGCCCAATAGAAACCTCGTACAATTACGCCACCATGGAGGCCAAGAATCAAATGATTCATTGTGACATCAAGTGGCCTAAAAGGGCATGGGATGCATTGTGACACCACAGAGGTTAAGAGAAGCACGGAACCATTGTGACCCAATGCAGGCTAACAATCTAATGATCCCTTGTGACACCAATGGGCCTAAAAGGTCCAGGGATGAATTGTTACAGCACGGGGACCAATAGAAGCAAGGATCTATTATGCCACCATGGAGTCCAAGAATCAAATAATTCATTGTGACATCATGTGGCCTAAAAGGGCATGGGATGCATTGTGACAGCACAGGGGTTAAGAAAAGCTAGGATCCATTGTGACCCAATGCAGGCTAATAATCCCAGGATCCCATTTGACACCAGGGGGCGTAAAAGGGCCAGGGATGAATAGTGACAGCATGGGGCCCAATAGAAACAAGGAACCATTATGACACCATGGAGGCCAAGAATCAAATGATTCATTGTGACATCTAGTGGCCTAAAAGGGCTTGGAATGCATTGTGACAGCACAGAGGTTAAGAGAAGCAAGGAACCATTGTGACCCAATGCAGGCTAACAATCTAATGATCCCTTGTGACACCAATGGGCCTAAAAGGGGCAGGGATGAATTGTGAAAGCATGGGGCCCAAGTAAAACCTGGTACAATTATGCCACCATGGAGGCCAAGAATCAAATGATTCATTGTGACATCAAGTGGCCTAAAAGGGCTTGGAATGCATTGTGACACCACAGAGGTTAAGAGAAGCAAGGATCCATTGTGACCCAATGGAGGCTAATAATCCCAGGATCCCATTTGACACCAGGGGGCGTAAAAGGGCCAGGGATGAATTGTGACAGCATTGGGCCCAATAGAATCAAGGAACCATTATGACACCATGAAGGCCAAGAATCAAATGATTCATTGTGACATCAAGTGGCCTAAAAGGGCATGGGATGCATTGTGACACCACAGAGGTTAAGAGAAGCAAGGAACCATTGTGACCCAATGCAGGCTAACAATCTAATGATCCCTTGTGACACCAATGGGCCTAAAAGAGGCAGGGATGAATTGTGAAAGCATGGGGCTCAAGTAAAACCTGGTACAATTATGCCACCATGGAGGCCAAGAATCAAATGATTCATTGTGACATCAAGTGGCCTAAAAGGGCATGGGATGCATTGTGACACCACAGAGGTTAAGAGAAGCAAGGAACCATTGTGACCCAATGCAGGCTAACAATCTAAGAATCCCTTTTGACACCAGGGAGCGGAAAAGGTCCACGGATGAACTCTGACAGCATGGGGACCTATAGAAGCAAGGAACCATTATGACACCATGAAGGCAAAGAATCAAATGGTTCATTGTAAGACCAAGTGGCCTAAAAGGGCTTGGAATGCATTGTGACAGCACAGAGGTTAAGAGAAGCAAGGAACCATTGTGACCCAATGCAGGCTAACACTCTAATGATCCCTTGTGGCACCAGGGGGTATAAAAAGGGCCAGGGATGGATTGTTACAGCACGGGGACCAATAGAAGCAAGGATCTATTATGCCACCATGGAGGCCAAGAATCAAATGATTCATTGTGACATCAAGTGGCCTAAAAGGGCATGGGATGCATTGTGACACCACAGGGGTTAAGAGAAGCAAGGATCCATTGTGACCCAATGGAGGCTAATAATCCCAGGATCCCAGTTGACACCAGGGGGCGTAAAAGGGCCAGGGATGAATTGTGACAGCATGGGGCCCAATAGAAACAAGGAACCATTATGACACCATGGAAACCAAGAATCAAATGATTCATTGTGACATCAAGTGGCTTAAAAGGGCATGGGATGCATTGTGACACCACAGAGGTTAAGAGAAGCAAGGAACCATTGTGACCCAATGCAGGCTAACAATCAAAAATCCCTTTTGACACCAGGGGGCGCAAAAGGACCACGGATGAACTGTGACAGCCTGGGGACCTAAAGAAGCAAGGAACCATTATGACACCATGAAGGCCAAGAATCAAATGGTTCATTGTCAGACCAAGTGGCCTAAAAAGGCTTGGGATGCATTGTGACACCACAGAGGTTAAGAGAAGCAAGGAACCATTGTGACCCAAGGGAGGCTAACAATCTAATGCTCCATTGTGACACCAGGGGTTGTAATAGGCCCAGGGATGAATTGTGAAAGCATGGGGCACAATAAAAACATGGAAATATTATGACACCTTAGAGGCCAAGACTCAAATGATTCATTGTAATACCAAGTGGCCTAAAAGGTCATGGGATGCATTGTGACACCACAGGGGCTAAGAGAAGCAAGGAACCATTGTGACCCAATGCAGGCTAACAATCTAATGATCCCTTGTGACACCAGGGGGCCGAAAATGGCCAGGGATGGATTGTTACAGCACGGGGACCAATAGAAGCAAGGATCTATTATGCCACCATGGAGGCCAAGAATCAAATGATTCATTGTGACATCATGTGGCCTAAAAGGGCATGGGCTGCATTGTGACACCACAGGGGTTAAGAGAAGCAAGGATCCATTGTGACCCAATGCAGGCTAACAATCTAAGAATCCCTTTTGACACGAGGGGGCACAAAAGGACGACGGATGAACTGTGACAGCATAGGGACCTATAGAAGCAAGGAACCATTATGACACCATGAAGGCCAAGAATCAAACGGTTCATTGTAAGACCAAGTGGCCTAAAAGGGCTTGGAATGCATTGTGACACCACAGAGGTTAAGAGAAGCAAGGAACCATTGTGACCCAATGCAGGCTAACAATCTAATGTCCATTGTGACACCTAGGGGTTGTAATAGGGCCAGGGATGAATTGTGAAACCATGGGGCACAATAAAAACATGCAAATATTATGCCACCATGGAGGCCAAGAATCAAATGATTCATTGTGACATCAAATATCCTAAAAGGCATGGGATGCATTGTGACACCACAGAGGTTAAGAGAAGCAAGGATCCATTGTGACCCAATGGAGGCTAATAATCTAATGATCCCTTGTAACACAAGGTGTTGTAAAAGGGCCAGGGATGAATTGTGAAAGCATGGGGCCCAATAAAAACATGGAAACATTATGACACCATGAAGGCCAAGACTCAAATGGTTCATTGTAACACCAAGTGGCCAAAAAGGGCATGGGATGCATTGTGACACCACAGGGGCTAAGAGAAGCAAGGAACCATTGTGACCCAATGCAGGCTAACAATCTAATGATCCCTTGTGGCACCAGGGGGTATAAAAAGGGCCAGGGATGGATTGTTACAGCACGGGGACCAATAGAAGCAAGGATCTATTATGCCACCATGGAGGCCAAGAATCAAATGATTCATTGTGACATCAAGTGGCCTAAAAGGGCATGGGATGCATTGTGACACCACAGGGGTTAAGAGAAGCAATGATCCATTGTGACCCAATGGAGGCTAATAATCCCAGGATCCCATTTGACACCAGGGGGCGTAAAAGGGCCAGGGATGAATTGTGACAGCATGGGGCCCAAGAGAAACAAGGAACCATTATGACACCATGGAAACCAAGAATCAAATGATTCATTGTGACATCAAGTGGCTTAAAAGGGCATGGGATGCATTGTGACACCACAGAGGTTAAGAGAAGCAAGGAACCATTGTGACCCAATGCAGGCTAACAATCAAAAATCCCATTTGACACCAGGGGGCGCAAAAGGACCACGGATGAACTGTGACAGCCTGGGGACCTATAGAAGCAAGGAACCATTATGACACCATGAAGGCCAAGAATCAAATGATTCATTGTCAGACCAAGTGGCCTAAAAAGGCTTGGGATGCATTGTGATACCACAGAGGTTAAGAGAAGCAAGGAACCATTGTGACCCAAGGGAGGCTAACAATCTAATGCTCCATTGTGACACCAGGGGTTGTAATAGGCCCAGGGATGAATTGTGAAAGCATGGGGCACAATAAAAACATGGAAATATTATGACACCTTAGAGGCCAAGACTCAAATGATTCATTGTAATACCAAGTGGCCTAAAAGGTCATGGGATGCATTGTGACACCACAGGGGCTAAGAGAAGCAAGGAACCATTGTGACCCAATGCAGGCTAACAATCTAATGATCCCTTGTGACACCAGGGGGCCGAAAATGGCCAGGGATGGATTGTTACAGCACGGGGACCAATAGAAGCAAGGATCTATTATGCCACCATGGAGGCCAAGAATCAAATGATTCATTGTGACATCATGTGGCCTAAAAGGGCATGGGCTGCATTGTGACACCACAGGGGTTAAGAGAAGCAAGGATCCATTGTGACCCAATGCAGGCTAACAATCTAAGAATCCCTTTTGACACGAGGGGGCACAAAAGGACGACGGATGAACTGTGACAGCATAGGGACCTATAGAAGCAAGGAACCATTATGACACCATGAAGGCCAAGAATCAAACGGTTCATTGTAAGACCAAGTGGCCTAAAAGGGCTTGGAATGCATTGTGACACCACAGAGGTTAAGAGAAGCAAGGAACCATTGTGACCCAATGCAGGCTAACAATCTAATGTCCATTGTGACACCTAGGGGTTGTAATAGGGCCAGGGATGAATTGTGAAACCATGGGGCACAATAAAAACATGCAAATATTATGCCACCATGGAGGCCAAGAATCAAATGATTCATTGTGACATCAAATATCCTAAAAGGCATGGGATGCATTGTGACACCACAGAGGTTAAGAGAAGCAAGGATCCATTGTGACCCAATGGAGGCTAATAATCTAATGATCCCTTGTAACACAAGGTGTTGTAAAAGGGCCAGGGATGAATTGTGAAAGCATGGGGCCCAATAAAAACATGGAAACATTATGACACCATGAAGGCCAAGACTCAAATGATTCATTGTAACACCAAGTGGCCAAAAAGGGCATGGGATGCATTGTGACACCACAGGGGCTAAGAGAAGCAAGGAACCATTGTGACCCAATGCAGGCTAACAATCTAATGATCCCTTGTGGCACCAGGGGGTATAAAAAGGGCCAGGGATGGATTGTTACAGCACGGGGACCAATAGAAGCAAGGATCTATTATGCCACCATGGAGGCCAAGAATCAAATGATTCATTGTGACATCAAGTGGCCTAAAAGGGCATGGGATGCATTGTGACACCACAGGGGTTAAGAGAAGCAATGATCCATTGTGACCCAATGGAGGCTAATAATCCCAGGATCCCATTTGACACCAGGGGGCGTAAAAGGGCCAGGGATGAATTGTGACAGCATGGGGCCCAAGAGAAACAAGGAACCATTATGACACCATGGAAACCAAGAATCAAATGATTCATTGTGACATCAAGTGGCTTAAAAGGGCATGGGATGCATTGTGACACCACAGAGGTTAAGAGAAGCAAGGAACCATTGTGACCCAATGCAGGCTAACAATCAAAAATCCCATTTGACACCAGGGGGCGCAAAAGGACCACGGATGAACTGTGACAGCCTGGGGACCTATAGAAGCAAGGAACCATTATGACACCATGAAGGCCAAGAATCAAATGATTCATTGTCAGACCAAGTGGCCTAAAAAGGCTTGGGATGCATTGTGATACCACAGAGGTTAAGAGAAGCAAGGAACCATTGTGACCCAAGGGAGGCTAACAATCTAATGCTCCATTGTGACACCAGGGGTTGTAATAGGCCCAGGGATGAATTGTGAAAGCATGGGGCACAATAAAAACATGGAAATATTATGACACCTTAGAGGCCAAGACTCAAATGATTCATTGTAATACCAAGTGGCCTAAAAGGTCATGGGATGCATTGTGACACCACAGGGGCTAAGAGAAGCAAGGAACCATTGTGACCCAATGCAGGCTAACAATCTAATGATCCCTTGTGACACCAGGGGGCCGAAAATGGCCAGGGATGGATTGTTACAGCACGGGGACCAATAGAAGCAAGGATCTATTATGCCACCATGGAGGCCAAGAATCAAATGATTCATTGTGACATCATGTGGCCTAAAAGGGCATGGGATGCATTGTGACACCACAGGGGTTAAGAGAAGCAAGGAACCATTGTGACCCAATGCAGGCTAACAATCTAAGAATCCCTTTTGACACGAGGGGGCACAAAAGGACGACGGATGAACTGTGACAGCATAGGGACCTATAGAAGCAAGGAACCATTATGACACCATGAAGGCCAAGAATCAAATGGTTCATTGTAAGACCAAGTGGCCTAAAAGGGCTTGGAATGCATTGTGACACCACAGAGGTTAAGAGAAGCAAGGAACCATTGTGATCCAATGCAGGCTAACAATCTAATGTCCATTGTGACACCTAGGGGTTGTAATAGGGCCAGGGATGAATTGTGAAAGCATGGGGCACAATAAAAACATGCAAATATTATGACACCATAGAGGCCAAGAATCAAATGATTCATTGTGACATCAAATATCCTAAAAGGCATGGGATGCATTGTGACACCACAGAGGTTAAGAGAAGCAAGGATCCATTGTGACCCAATGGAGGCTAATAATCTAATGATCCCTTGTAACACAAGGTGTTGTAAAAGGGCCAGGGATGAATTGTGAAAGCATGGGGCCCAATAAAAACATGGAAACATTATGACACCATGAAGGCCAAGACTCAAATGGTTCATAGTAACACCAAGTGGCCAAAAAGGGCATGGGATGCATTGTGACACCACAGGGGCTAAGAGAAGCAAGGAACCATTGTGACCCAATGCAGGCTAACAATCTAATGATCCCTTGTGGCACCAGGGGGTATAAAAAGGGCCAGGGATGGATTGTTACAGCACGGGGACCAATAGAAGCAAGGATCAATTATGCCACCATGGAGGCCAAGAATCAAATGATTCATTGTGACATCAAGTGGCCTAAAAGGGCATGGGATGCATTGTGACACCACAGAGGTTAAGAGAAGCAAGGATCCATTGTGACCCAATGCAGGCTAACAATCTAAGAATCCCATTTGACACCAGGGGGCTCAAAAGGGGCAGGGATGAATTGTGAAAGCATGGGGCCCAATTAAAACCTGGTACAATTATGCCACCATGGAGGCCAAGAATCAAATGATTCATTGTGACATCAAGTGGCCTAAAAGGGCATGGGATGCATTGTGACACCACAGGGGTTAAGAGAAGCAAGGAACCATTGTGACCCAATGCAGGCTAACAATCTAAGAATCCCTTTTGACACCAGGGGGCGCAAAAGGACCACGGATGAACCTTGACAGCATGGGCACCTATAGAAGCAAGGAAACATTATGCCACCATGAAGGCCAAGAATCAAATGGTTCATTGTAAGACCAAGTGGCCTAAAAGGGCTTGGAATGCATTGTGACACCACAGAGGTTAAGAGAAGCACGGAACCATTGTGACCCAATGCAGGCTAACAATCTAATGATCCCTTGAGGCACCAGGGGGTATAAAAAGGGCCAGGGATGGATTGTTACAGCACGGGGACCAATAGAAGCAAGGATCTATTATGCCACCATGGAGGCCAAGAATCAAATGATTCATTGTGACATCAAGTGGCCTAAAAGGGCATGGGATGCATTGTGACAGCACAGAGGTTAAGAGAAGCAAGGATCCATTGTGACCCTATTCAGGCTAACAATCTAATGATCCCTTGTGGCACCAGGGGGTATAAAAAGGGCCAGCGATGAATTGTGACAGCATGGGGCCCAATAGAAACAAGGAACCATTATGACACCATAGAGGCCAAGAATCAAATGATTCATTGTGACATCAAGTGGCCTAAAAGGGCATGGGATGCATTGTGACACCACAGGGGTTACGAGAAGCAAGGAACCATTGTGACCCAATGCAGGCTAACAATCTAAGAATCCCTTTTGACACCAATGGGCCTAAAAGGATCAGGGATGTATTGTGAAAGCATGGGGCCCAGTGAAAACCTGGAACAATCAAGCCACCATGGAGGCCAAGAATCAAATGATTCATTGTGACATCAAGTGGCCTAAAAGCGCATGGGATGCATTTTGACAGCACAGGGGTTAAGAGAAGCAAGGATCCATTGTGACCCAATGCAGGCTAACAATCTAATGATCCCTTTTGAAACCAGGGGGCGCAAAAGGACCACGGATGAACTCTGACAGCATGGGGACCTATAGAAGCAAGGAACCATTATGACACCATGGAGGTCAAGAATCAAATGATTCATTGTGACATCAAGTGGCCTAAAAGGGCATGGGATGCATTGTGACACCACAGAGGTTAAGAGAAGCAAGGAACCATTGTGACCCAATGCAGGCTAACACTCTAATGATCCCTTGTGGCACCAGGGGGTATAGAAAGGGCCAGGGATGGATTGTTACAGCACGGGGACCAATAGAAGCAAGGATCTATTATGCCACCGTGGAGGCCAAGAATCAAATCATTCATTGTGACATCAAGTGGCCTAAAAGTGCATGGGATGCATTGTGACAGCACAGGGGTTAAGAGAAGCAAGGATCCATTGTGACCCAATGGAGGCTAATAATCCCAGGATCCCATTTGACACCAGGGGGCGTAAAAGGGCCAGGGATGAATTGTGACAGCATGGAGCCCAATAGAAACAAGGAACCATTATGACACCATGGAGGCAAAGAATCAAATGATTCATTGTGACATCAAGTGGCCTAAAAGGGCATGGGATGCATTGTGACACCACAGAGGTTAAGAGAAGCAAGGAACCATTGTGACCCAATGCAGGCTAAAAATCTAATGATCCCTTGTGACACCAATGGGCCTAAAAGGGGCAGGGATGATTTGTGAAAGCATGGGGCCCCAGTTAAACCTGGTACAATTATGCCACCATGGAGGCCAAGAATCAAATGATTCATTGTGACATCAAGTGGCCTAAAAGGGCATGGGATGCATTGTGACACCACAGGGGTTAAGAGAAGCAAGGAACCATTGTGACCCAATGCAGGCTAACAATCTAAGAATCCCTTTGGACACCAGGGGGCGCAAAAGGACCACGGATGAACTCTGACAGCATGGGGACCTATAGAAGCAAGGAACCATTATGACACCATTAAGGCCAAGAATCAAATGATTCATTGTGACATCAAGTGGCCTAAAAGGGCTTGGAATGCATTGTGACACCACAGAGGTTAAGAGAAGCAAGGAACCATTGTGACCCAATGCAGGCTAACACTCTAATGATCCCTTCTGGCACCAGGGGGTATAAAAAGGGCCAGGGATGGATTGTTACAGCACGGGGACCAATAGAAGCAAGGATCTATTATGCCACCATGGAGGCCAAGAATCAAATGATTCATTGTGACATCAAGTGGCCTAAAAGGCATGGGATGCATTGTGACACCACAGAGGTTAAGAGAAGCAAGGAACCATTGTGACCCAATGCAGGCTAACAATCTAATGATCCCTTGTGACACCAAAGGGCCTAAAAGGGCCAGGGATGGATTGTTACAGCACGGCGACCAATAGAAGCAAGTATCTATTATGCCACCATGGAGGCCAAGAATCGAATAATTCATTGTGACATCAAGTGGCCTAAAAGGGCATGGGATGCATTGTGACACCACAGGGGTTAAGAGAAGCAAGGATCCATTGTGACCCAATGGAGGCTAACAATCTAATGATCCCTTTTGACACCAATGGGCCTAAAAGGGACTGGGATGTATTGTGAAAGCATGGGGCCCAATTAAAAGCTGGTACAATTACGCCACCATGGAGGCCAAGAATCAAATGGTTCATTGTGACATCAAGTGGCCTAAAAGGGCTTGGAATGCATTGTGACACCACAGAGGTTAAGAGAAGCAAGGAACCATTGTGACCCTATGCAGGCTAACAATCTAATGATCCCTTGTGGCACCAGGGGGTATAAAAAGCGCCAGGGATGGATTGTTACAGCACGGGGTCCAATAGAAGCAAGGATCTATTATGCCATCGTGGAGGCCAAGAGTCAAATGATTCATTGTGACATCAAGTGGCCTAAAAAGGCATGGGATGCATTGTGACACCACAGGGGTTAAGAGAAGCAAGGATCCATTGCGACCCAATTGAGGCTAACAATCCCAGGATCCCATTTGACACCAGGGGGCGTAAAAGGGCCAGGGATGAATTGTGACAGCATGGGGCCCAATAGAAACAAGGAAGCATTATGACACCAGGGAGGCAAAGAATCAAATGATTCATAGTGACATCAAGTGGGCTAAAAGGGCATGGGATGCATTGTGACACCACAGAGGTTAAGAGAAGCAAGGAACCATTGTGACCCAATGCAGGCTAAAAATCTAATGATCCCTTGTGACACCAATGGGCCTAAAAGGGCCAGGAATGAATTGTTACAGCACGGGGACCAATAGAAGCAAGGATCTCTTATGCCACCACGGAGGCCAAGACACAAATGATTCATTGTGACATCAAGTGGCCTAAAAGGCATGGGATGCATTGTGACACCACAGAGGTTAAGAGAAGCAAGGAACCATTGTGACCCAATGCAGGCTAACAATCTAATGATCCCTTGTGACACCAAAGGGCCTAAAAGGGCCAGGGATGGATTGTTACAGCACGGCGACCAATAGAAGCCAGTATCTATTATGCCACCATGGAGGCCAAGAATCGAATAATTCATTGTGACATCAAGTGGCCTAAAAGGGCATGGGATGCATTGTGACAGCACAGGGGTTAAGAAAAGCAAGGATCCATTGTGACCCAATGGAGGCTAACAATCTAATGATCCCTTTTGACACCAATGGGCCTAAAAGGGACTGGGATGTATTGTGACAGCATGGGGCCCAATTAAAAGCTGGTACAATTACGCCACCATGGAGGCCAAGAATCAAATGGTTCATTGTGACATCAAGTGGCCTAAAAGGGCTTGGAATGCATTGTGACACCACAGAGGTTAAGAGAAGCAAGGAACCATTGTGACCCTATGCAGGCTAACAATCTAATGATCCCTTGTGGCACCAGGGGGTATAAAAAGCGCCAGGGATGGATTGTTACAGCACGGGGACCAATAGAAGCAAGGATCTATTATGCCATCGTGGAGGCCAAGAGTCAAATGATTCATTGTGACATCAAGTGGCCTAAAAAGGCATGGGATGCATTGTGACACCACAGGGGTTAAGAGAAGCAAGGATCCATTGCGACCCAATTGAGGCTAACAATCTAAGGATCCCTTTTGACACCAATGGGCCTAAAAGGGTCAGGGATGTATTGTGAAAGCATTGGGCCCAGTGAAAACCTGGAACAATCAAGCCACCATGGAGGCCAAGAATCAAATGATTCATTGTGACATCAAGTGGCCTAAAAGGGCATGGGATGCATTGTGACAGCACAGGGGTTAAGAGAAGCAAGGATCCATTGTGACCCAATGGAGGCTAATAATCCCAGGATCCCATTAGACACCAGGGGGCCTAAAAGGGCCAGGGATGAATTGTGACAGCATGGGGCCCAATAGAAACAAGGAAGCATTATGACACCATGGAGGCCAAGAATCAAATGATTCATTGTGACATCAAGTGGCCTAAAAGGGCATGGGATGCATTGTGACACCACAGAGGTTAAGAGAAGCAAGGAACCATTGTGACCCAATGCAGGCTAACAATCTAATGATCCCTTGTGGCACCAGGGGGTATAAAAAGGGCCAGGGATGGATTGTTACAGCACGGGGACCAATAGAAGCAAGGATCTATTATGCCACCGTGGAGGCCAAGAATCAAATGATTCATTGTGACATCAAGTGGCCTAAAAGGGCATGGGATGCATTGTGACACCACAGAGGTTAAGAGAAGCAAGGAACCATTGTGACCCAATGCAGGCTGACAATCTAATGATCCCTTGTGACACCAACGGGCCTAAAAGAGGCAGGGATGAATTGTGATAACATGGGGCCCAGGTAAAACCTGGTACAATTATGCCACCATGGAGGCCAAGAATCAAATGATTCATTGTGACATCAAGTGGCCTAAAAGTGCATGGGATGCATTGTGACACCACAGGGGTTAAGAGAAGCAAGGAACCATTGTGACCCAATGCAGGCTAACAATCTAATGATCCCTTGTGGCACCAGGGGGTATAAAAAGGGCCAGGGATGGATTGTTACAGCACGGGGACCAATAGAATCAAGGATCTATTATGCCACCGTGGAGGCCAAGAATCAAATGATTCATTGTGACATCAAGTGGCCTAAAAGGGCATGGGATGCATTGTGACAGCACAGGGGTTAAGAGAAGCAAGGATCCATTGTGACCCAATGGAGGCTAATAATCCCAGGATCCCATTTGACACCAGGGGGCGTAAAAGGGCCAGGGATGAATTGTGACAGCATGGAGCCCTATAGAAACAAGGAACCATTATGACACCATGGAGGTCAAGATTCAAATGATTCATTGTGACATCAAGTGGCCTAAAAGGGCATGGGATGCATTGTGACACCACAGAAGTTAAGAGAAGCAAGGAAACATTGTGACCCAATGCAGGCTAACAATCTAATGATCCCTTGTGACACCAATGGGCCTAAATGGGCCAGGGTTGACTTGTTACAGCACGGGGACCAATAGATGCAAGGATTTATTATGCCACCATGGAAGCCAAGAATCAAATAATTCATTGTGACATCATGTGGCCTAAAAGGGCATGGGATGCATTGTGACACCACAGAGGTTAAGAGAAGCAAGGAACCATTGTGACCCAATGCAGGCTAACAATCTAATGATCCCTTGTGACACCAATGGGCCTAAAAGGGGCAGGGATGTATTGTGAAAGCATGGGGCCGAATAGAAACCTCGTACAATTACGCCACCATGGAGGCCAAGAATGAAATGATTCATTGTGACATCAAGTGGCCTAAAAGGGCATGGGATGCATTGTGACACCACAGAGGTTAAGAGAAGCACGGAACCATTGTGACCCAATGCGGGCTAACAATCTAATGATCCCTTGTGACACCAATGGGCCTAAAAGGGCCAGGGATGGATTGTTACAGCACGGGGAGCAATAGAAGCAAGGATCTATTATGCCACCAGGGAGGCCAAGAATCAAATAATTCATAGTGACATCATGTGGCCTAAAAGGGCATGGGATGCATTGTGACAGCACAGGGGTTAAGAAAAGCAAGGATCCATTGTGACCCAATGGAGGCTAATAATCCCAGGATCTCATTTGACACCAGGGGGCGGAAAAGGGCCAGGGATGAATTGTGACAGCATGGGGCCCAATAGAAACAAGGAACCATTATGACACCATGGAGGCCAAGAATCAAATGATTCATTGTGACATCTAGTGGCCGAAAAAGGCATGGGATGCATTGTGACACCACAGAGGTTCAGAGAAGCAAGGAACCATTGTGACCCTATGCAGGCTAACAATCTAATGATCCCTTGTGGCACCAGGGGGTATAAAAAGGGCCAGGGATGGATTGTTACAGCACGGGGACCAATAGAAGCAAGGATCTATTATGCCACCGTGGAGGCCAAGAGTCAAATGATTCATTGTGACATCAAGTGGCCTAAAAAGGCATGGGATGCATTGTGACACCACAGGGGTTAAGAGAAGCAAGGAACCATTGTGACCCAATGGAGGCTAATAATCCCAGGATCCCATTAGACACCAGGGGGCCTAAAAGGGCCAGGGATGAATTGTGACAGCATGGGGCCCAATAGAAACAAGGAAGCATTATGACACCATGGAGGCCAAGAATCAAATGATTCATTGTGACATCAAGTGGGCTAAAAGGGCATGGGATGCATTGTGACACCACAGAGGTTAAGAGAAGCAAGGAACCATTGTGACCCAATGCAGGCTAACAATCTAATGATCCCTTGTGGCACCAGGGGGTATAAAAAGGGCCAGGGATGGATTGTTACAGCACGGGGACCAATAGAAGCAAGGATCTATTATGCCACCGTGGAGGCCAAGAATCAAATCATTCATTGTGACATCAAGTGGCCTAAAAGGGCATGGGATGCATTGTGACACCACAGAGGTTAAGAGAAGCAAGGAACCATTGTGACCCAATGCAGGCTGACAATCTAATGATCCCTTGTGACACCAATGGGCCTAAAAGAGGCAGGGATGAATTGTGATAACATGGGGCCCAAGTAATACCTGGTACAATTATGCCACCATGGAGGCCAAGAATCAAATGATTCATTGTGACATCAAGTGGCCTAAAAGGGCATGGGATGCATTGTGACACCACAGGGGTTAAGAGAAGCAAGGAACCATTGTGACCCAATGCAGGCTAACAATCTAATGATCCCTTGTGACACCAGGGGGTATAAAAAGGCCAGGGATGGATTGTTACAGCACGGGGACCAATAGAATCAAGGATCTATTATGCCACCGTGGAGGCCAAGAATCAAATGATTCATTGTGACATCAAGTGGCCTAAAAGGGCATGGGATGCATTGTGACAGCACAGGGGTTAAGAGAAGCAAGGATCCATTGTGACCCAATGGAGGCTAATAATCCCAGGATCCCATTTGACACCAGGGGGCGTAAAAGGGCCAGGGATGAACTCTGACAGCATGGAGCCCTATAGAAACAAGGAACCATTATGACACCATGGAGGTCAAGATTCAAATGATTCATTGTGACATCAAGTGGCCTAAAAGGGCATGGGATGCATTGTGACACCACAGAGGTTAAGAGAAGCAAGGAACCATTGTGACCCAATGCAGGCTAACAATCTAATGATCCCTTGTGACACCAATGGGCCTAAATGGGCCAGGGTTGACTTGTTACAGCACGGGGACCAATAGATGCAAGGATTTATTATGCCACCATGGAAGCCAAGAATCAAATAATTCATTGTGACATCATGTGGCCTAAAAGGGCATGGGATGCATTGTGACACCACAGAGGTTAAGAGAAGCAAGGAACCATTGTGACCCAATGCAGGCTAACAATCTAATGATCCCTTGTGACACCAATGGGCCTAAAAGGGGAAGGGATGTATTGTGAAAGCATGGGGCCCAATAGAAACCTCGTACAATTACGCCACCATGGAGGCCAAGAATGAAATGATTCATTGTGACATCAAGTGGCCTAAAAGGGCATGGGATGCATTGTGACACCACAGAGGTTAAGAGAAGCACGGAACCATTGTGACCCAATGCGGGCTAACAATCTAATGATCCCTTGTGACACCAACGGGCCTAAAAGGGCCAGGGATGGATTGTTACAGCACGGGGACCAATAGAAGCAAGGATCTATTATGCCACCATGGAGGCCAAGAATCAAATAATTCATAGTGACATCATGTGGCCTAAAAGGGCATGGGATGCATTGTGACAGCACAGGGGTTAAGAAAAGCAAGGATCCATTGTGACCCAATGCAGGCTAACAATCTAAAGATCCCTTGTGGCACCAGGGGGTATAAAAAGGGCCAGGGATGGATTGTTACAGCACGGGGACCAATAGAAGCAAGGATCTATTATGCCACCGTGGAGGCCAAGAATCAAATGATTCATTGTGACATCAAGTGGCCTAAAAGGGCATGGGATGCATTGTGACAGCACAGGGTTTAAGAGAAGCAAGGATCCATTGTGACCCAATGGAGGCTAATAATCCCAGGATCCCATTTGACACCAGGGGGCGTAAAAGGGCCAGGGATGAATTGTGAGAGCATGGAGCCCGATAGAAACAAGGAACCATTATGACACCATGGAGGCAAAGAATCAAATGATTCATTGTGACATCAAGTGGCCTAAAAGGGCATGGGATGCATTGTGAGAGCACAGGGCTTAAGAGAAGCAAGGATCCATTGTGACCCAAAGGAGGCTAATAATCCCAGGAACCCATTTGACACCAGGGGGCGTAAAAGGGCCAGGGATGAATTGTGACAGCATGGGGCCCAATAGAAACAAGGAAGCATTATAACACCATGGAGCCCAAGAATCAAATGGTTCATTGTGACATCAAGTGGCCGAAAAAGTCATGGGATGCATTGTGACACCACAGAGGTTAAGAGAAGCAAGGAACCATTGTGACCCAATGCAGGCTAACAATCTAATGATCCCTTGTGACACCAATGGGCCTAAAAGGGCCAGGAATGAATTGTTACAGCACGGGGACCAATAGAAACAAGGATCTATTATGCCACCACGGAGGCCAAGACACAAATGATTCATTGTGACATCAAGTGGCCTAAAAGGCATGGGATGCATTGTGACACCACAGAGGTTAAGAGAAGCAAGGAACCATTGTGACCCAATGCAGGCTAACAATCTAATGATCCCTTGTGACACCAAAGGGCCTAAAAGGGCCAGGGATGGATTGTTACAGCACGGGGACCAATAGAAACAAGTATCTATTATGCCACCATGGAGGCCAAGAATCGAATAATTCATTGTGACATCAAGTGGCCTAAAAGGGCATGGGATGCATTGTGACAGCACAGGGTTAAGAAAAGCAAGGATCCATTGTGACCCAATGGAGGCTAACAATCTAATGATCCCTTTTGACACCAATGGGCCTAAAAGGGACAGGGATGTATTGTGAAAGCATGGGGCCCAATTAAAACCTGGTAAAATTACGCCACCATGGAGGCCAAGAATCAAATGGTTCATTGTGACATCAAGTGGCCGAGAAAGGCATGGGATGCATTGTGACACCACAGAGGTTAAGAGAAGCAAGGAACCATTGTGACCCTATGCAGGCTAACAATCTAATGATCCCTTGTGGCACCAGGGGGTATTAAAAGGGCCAGGAGATGGATTGTTACAGCACGGGGACCAATAGAAGCAAGGATCTATTATGCCACCGTGGAGGCCAAGAGTCAAATGATTCATTGTGACATCAAGTGGCCTAAAAAGGCATGGGATGCATTGTGACACCACAGGGGTTAAGAGAAGCAAGGATCCATTGTGACCCAATGGAGGCTAATAATCCCAGGATCCCATTTGACACCAGGGGGCGTAAAAGGGCCAGGGATGAATTGTGACAGCATGGGGCCCAATAGAAACATGGAAGCATTATGACACCATGGAGGCCAAGAATCAAATGATTCATTGTGACATCAAGTGGCCTAAAAGGGCATGGGATGCATTGTGACACCACAGAGGTTAAGAGAAGCAAGGAACCATTGTGACCCAATGCAGGCTAACAATCTAATGATCCCTTGTGGCACCAGGGGGTATAAAAAGTGCCAGGGATGGATTGTTACAGCACGGGGACCAATAGAAGCAAGGATCTATTATGCCACCGTGGAGGCCAAGAATCAAATCATTCATTGTGACATCAAGTGGCCTAAAAGGGCATGGGATGCATTGTGACACCACAGAGGTTAAGAGAAGCAAGGAACCATTGTGACCCAATGCAGGCTGACAATCTAATGATCCCTTGTGACACCAATGGGCCTAAAAGAGGCAGGGATGAATTGTGATAACATGGGGCCCAAGTAAAACCTGGTACAATTATGCCACCTTGGAGGCCAAGAATCAAATGATTCATTGTGACATCAAGTGGCCTAAAAGGGCATGGGATGCATTGTGACACCACAGGGGTTAAGAGAAGCAAGGAACCATTGTGACCCAATGCAGGCTAACAATCTAAGGATCCCTTTTGACACCAGGGGGCGCAAAAGGGCCACGGATGAACTCTGACAGCATGGGGACCTATAGAAGCAAGGAACCATTATGACACCATGAAGGCCAAGAATCAAATGGTTCATTGTAAGACCAAGTGGCCTAAAAGGGCTTGGAATGCATTGTGACACCACAGAGGTTAAGAGAAGCAAGGAACCATTGTGACCCAATGGAGGCTAACAATCTAATGATCCCTTGTGGCACCAGGGGATATAAAAAGGGCCAGGGATGGATTGTTACAGCACGGGGACCAATAGAATCAAGGATCTATTATGCCACCGTGGAGGCCAAGAATCAAATGATTCATTGTGACATCAAGTGGCCTAAAAGGGCATGGGATGCATTGTGACAGCACAGAGGTTAAGAGAAGCAAGGAACCATTGTGACCCAATGGAGGCTAATAATCCCAGGATCCCATTTGACACCAGGGGGCGTAAAAGGGCCAGGGATGAATTGTGACAGCATGGAGCCCTATAGAAACAAGGAACCATTATGACACCATGGAGGTCAAGAATCAAATGATTCATTGTGACATCAAGTGGCCTAAAAGGGCATGGGATGCATTGTGACACCACAGAGGTTAAGAGAAGCAAGGAAACATTGTGACCCAATGCAGGCTAACAATCTAATGATCCCTTGTGACACCAATGGGCCTAAAAGGGGCAGGGATGTATTGTGAAAGCATGGGGCCCAATAGAAACCTCGTACAATTACGCCACCATGGAGGCCAAGAATGAAATGATTCATTGTGACATCAAGTGGCCTAAAAGGGCATGGGATGCATTGTGACACCACAGAGGTTAAGAGAAGCAAGGAACCATTGTGACCCAATGCAGGCTAACAATCTAAGAATCCCTTTTGACACCAGGGGGCGCAAAAGGACCACGGATGAACCTTGACAGCATGGGGACCTATAGAAGCAAGGAACCATTATGCCACCATGAAGGCCAAGAATCAAATGGTTCATTGTGACATCAAGTGGCCTAAAAGGGCTTGGAATGCATTGTGACACCACAGAGGTTAAGAGAAGCAAGGAACCATTGTGACCCAATGCAGGCTAACAATCTAATGATCCATTGTGACACCAGGGGGTATAAAAAGGGCCAGGGATGGATTGTTTACAGGACGGGGACCAATAGAATCAAGGATCTATTATGCCACCATGGAGGCCAAGAATCAAATGATTCATTGTGACATCAAGTGGCCTAAAAGGGCATGGGATGCATTGTGACAGCACAGGGGTTAAGAGAATCAAGGATCCATTGTGACCCAATGGAGGCTAATAATCCCAGGATCCCATTTGACACCAGGGGGCGTAAAAGGGCCAGGGATGAATTGTGACAGCATGGGGCCCAATAGAAACAAGGAAGCATTATGCCACCATGGAGGCCAAGAATCAAATAATTCATTGTGACATCAAGTGGCCTAAAAGGGCATGGGATGCATTGTGACAGCACAGGGGTTAAGAAAAGCAAGGATCCATTGTGACCCAATGGAGGCTAACAATCTAATGATCCCTTTTGACACCAATGGGCCTAAAATGGACAGGGATGTATTGTGAAAGCATGGGGCCCAATTAAAAGCTGGTACAATTACGCCACCATGGAGGCCAAGAATCAAATGGTTCATTGTGACATCAAGTGGCCGAAAAAGGCATGGGATGCATTGTGACACCACAGGGGTTAAGAGAAGCAAGGAACCATTGTGACCCAATGCAGGCTAACAATCTAATGATCCCTTGTGGCACCAGGGGCTATTAAAAGGGCCAGGAGATGGATTGTTACAGCACGGGGACCAATAGAAGCAAGGATCTATTATGCCACCGTGGAGGCCAAGAGTCAAATGATTCATTGTGACATCAAGTGGCCTAAAAAGGCATGGGATGCATTGTGACACCACAGGGGTTAAGAGAAGCAAGGATCCATTGTCACCCAATTGAGGCTAACAATCTAAGGATCCCTTTTGACACCAATGGGCCTAAAAGGGACAGGGATGTATTGTGAAAGCCTTGGGCCCAGTGAAAACCTGGAACAATCAAGCCACCATGGAGGCCAAGAATCAAATGATTCATTGTGACATCAAGAGGCCTAAAAGGGCATGGGATGCGTTGTGACAGCACAGGGGTTAAGAGAAGCAAGGATCCATTGTGACCCAATGGAGGCTAATAATCCCAGGATGCCATTTGACACCAGGGGGCGTAAAAGGGCCAGGGATGAATTGTGACAGCATGGGGCCCAATAGAAACAAGGAAGCATTATGACACCATGGAGGCCAAGAATCAAATGATTCATTGTGACATCAAGTGGCCCAAAAGGGCATGGGATGCATTGTGACACCACAGAGGTTAAGAGAAGCAAGGAACCATTGTGACCCAATGCAGGCTAACAATCTAATGATCCCTTGTGGCACCAGGGGGTATAAAAAGGGCCAGGGATGGATTGTTACAGCACGGGGACCAATAGAAGCAAGGATCTATTATGCCACCGTGGAGGCCAAGAATCAAATCATTCATTGTGACATCAAGTGGCCTAAAAGGGCATGGGATGCATTGTGACACCACAGAGGTTAAGAGAAGCAAGGAACCATTGTGACCCAATGCAGGCTGACAATCTAATGATCCCTTGTGACACCAATGGGCCTAAAAGAGGCAGGGATGAATTGTGATAACATGGGGCCCAAGTAAAACCTGGTACAATTATGCCACCATGGAGGCCAAGAATCAAATGATTCATTGTGACATCAAGTGGCCTAAAAGGGCATGGGATGCATTGTGACACCACAGGGGTTAAGAGAAGCAAGGAACCATTGTGACCCAATGCAGGCTAACAATCTAAGGATCCCTTTTGACACCAGGGGGCGGAAAAGGGCCACGGATGAACTCTGACAGCATGGGGACCTATAGAAGCAAGGAACCATTATGACACCATGAAGGCCAAGAATCAAATGGTTCATTGTAAGACCAAGTGGCCTAAAAGGGCTTGGAATGCATTGTGACACCACAGAGGTTAAGAGAAGCAAGGAACCATTGTGACCCAATGGAGGCTAACAATCTAAAGATCCCTTGTGGCACCAGGGGGTATAAAAAGGGCCAGGGATGGATTGTTACAGCACGGGGACCAATAGAATCAAGGATCTATTATGCCACCGTGGAGGCCAAGAATCAAATGATTCATTGTGACATCAAGTGGCCTAAAAGGGCATGGGATGCATTGTGACAGCACAGGGGTTAAGAGAAGCAAGGATCCATTGTGACCCAATGGAGGCTAATAATCCCAGGATCCCATTTGACACCAGGGGGCGTAAAAGGGCCAGGGATGAATTGTGACAGCATGGAGCCCAATAGAAACAAGGAAGCATTATGACACCATGGAGGCAAAGAATCAAATGATTCATTGTGACATCAAGTGGCCTAAAAGGGCATGGGATGCATTGTGACAGCACAGGGGTTAAGAAAAGCAAGGATCCATTGTGACCCAATGGAGGCTAACAATCTAATGATCCCTTTTGACACCAATGGGCCTAAAATGGACAGGGAGGTATTGTGAAAGCATGGGGCCCAATTAAAAGCTGGTACAATTACGCCACCATGGAGGCCAAGAATCAAATGGTTCATTGTGACATCAAGTGGCCGAAAAAGGCATGGGATGCATTGTGACACCACAGAGGTTAAGAGAAGCAAGGAACCATTGTGACCCAATGCAGGCTAACAATCTAATGATCCCTTGTGACACCAAAGGGCCTAAAAGGGCCAGGGATGGATTGTTACAGCACGGGGACCAATAGAAACAAGTATCTATTATGCCACCATGGAGGCCAAGAATCGAATAATTCATTGTGACATCAAGTGGCCTAAAAGGGCATGGGATGCATTGTGACAGCACAGGGGTTAAGAAAAGCAAGGATCCATTGTGACCCAATGGAGGCTAACAATCTAATGATCCCTTTTGACACCAATGGGCCTAAAAGGGACAGGGATGTATTGTGAAAGCATGGGGCCCAATTAAAACCTGGTAAAATTACGCCACCATGGAGGCCAAGAATCAAATGGTTCATTGTGACATCAAGTGGCCGAGAAAGGCATGGGATGCATTGTGACACCACAGAGGTTAAGAGAAGCAAGGAACCATTGTGACCCTATGCAGGCTAACAATCTAATGATCCCTTGTGGCACCAGGGGGTATTAAAAGGGCCAGGAGATGGATTGTTACAGCACGGGGACCAATAGAAGCAAGGATCTATTATGCCACCGTGGAGGCCAAGAGTCAAATGATTCATTGTGACATCAAGTGGCCTAAAAAGGCATGGGATGCATTGTGACACCACAGGGGTTAAGAGAAGCAAGGATCCATTGTGACCCAATGGAGGCTAATAATCCCAGGATCCCATTTGACACCAGGGGGCGTAAAAGGGCCAGGGATGAATTGTGACAGCATGGGGCCCAATAGAAACATGGAAGCATTATGACACCATGGAGGCCAAGAATCAAATGATTCATTGTGACATCAAGTGGCCTAAAAGGGCATGGGATGCATTGTGACACCACAGAGGTTAAGAGAAGCAAGGAACCATTGTGGCCCCATGCAGGCTAACACTCTAATGATCCCTTGTGGCACCAGGGGGTATAAAAAGGGCCAGGGATGGATTGTTACAGCACGGGGACCAATAGAAGCAAGGATCTATTATGCCACCGTGGAGGCCAAGAATCAAATCATTCATTGTGACATCAAGTGGCCTAAAAGGGCATGGGATGCATTGTGACACCACAGAGGTTAAGAGAAGCAAGGAACCATTGTGACCCAATGCAGGCTAACAATCTAAGAATCCCTTTTGACACCAGGGGGCGCAAAAGGACCACGGATGAACCTTGACAGCATGGGGACCTATAGAAGCAAGGAACCATTATGCCACCATGAAGGCCAAGAATCAAATGGTTCATTGTGACATCAAGTGGCCTAAAAGGGCTTGGAATGCATTGTGACACCACAGAGGTTAAGAGAAGCAAGGAACCATTGTGACCCAATGCAGGCTAACAATCTAATGATCCATTGTGACACCAGGGGGTATAAAAGGGCCAGGGATGGATTGTTTACAGCACGGGGACCAATAGAATCAAGGATCTATTATGCCACCATGGAGGCCAAGAATCAAATGATTCATTGTGACATCAAGTGGCCTAAAAGGGCATGGGATGCATTGTGACAGCACAGGGGTTAAGAGAATCAAGGATCCATTGTGACCCAATGGAGGCTAATAATCCCAGGATCCCATTTGACACCAGGGGGCGTAAAAGGGCCAGGGATGAATTGTGACAGCATGGGGCCCAATAGAAACAAGGAAGCATTATGCCACCATGGAGGCCAAGAATCAAATAATTCATTGTGACATCAAGTGGCCTAAAAGGGCATGGGATGCATTGTGACAGCACAGGGGTTAAGAAAAGCAAGGATCCATTGTGACCCAATGGAGGCTAACAATCTAATGATCCCTTTTGACACCAATGGGCCTAAAATGGACAGGGATGTATTGTGAAAGCATGGGGCCCAATTAAAACCTGGTACAATTACGCCACCATGGAGGCCAAGAATCAAATGGTTCATTGTGACATCAAGTGGCCGAAAAAGGCATGGGATGCATTGTGACACCACAGAGGTTAAGAGAAGCAAGGAACCATTGTGACCCTATGCAGGCTAACAATCTAATGATCCCTTGTGGCACCAGGGGGTATTAAAAGGGCCAGGAGATGGATTGTTACAGCACGGGGACCAATAGAAGCAAGGATCTATTATGCCACCGTGGAGGCCAAGAGTCAAATGATTCATTGTGACATCAAGTGGCCTAAAAGGGCATGGGATGCATTGTGACACCACAGGGGTTAAGAGAAGCAAGGATCCATTGTCACCCAATTGAGGCTAACAATCTAAGGATCCCTTTTGACACCAATGGGCCTAAAAGGGACAGGGATGTATTGTGAAAGCCTTGGGCCCAGTGAAAACCTGGAACAATCAAGCCACCATGGAGGCCAAGAATCAAATGATTCATTGTGACATCAAGAGGCCTAAAAGGGCATGGGATGCGTTGTGACAGCACAGGGGTTAAGAGAAGCAAGGATCCATTGTGACCCAATGGAGGCTAATAATCCCAGGATGCCATTTGACACCAGGGGGCGTAAAAGGGCCAGGGATGAATTGTGACAGCATGGGGCCCAATAGAAACAAGGAAGCATTATGACACCATGGAGGCCAAGAATCAAATGATTCATTGTGACATCAAGTGGCCCAAAAGGGCATGGGATGCATTGTGACACCACAGAGGTTAAGAGAAGCAAGGAACCATTGTGACCCAATGCAGGCTAACAATCTAATGATCCCTTGTGGCACCAGGGGGTATAAAAAGGGCCAGGGATGGATTGTTACAGCACGGGGACCAATAGAAGCAAGGATCTATTATGCCACCGTGGAGGCCAAGAATCAAATGATTCATTGTGACATCAAGTGGCCTAAAAGGGCATGGGATGCATTGTGACACCACAGAGGTTAAGAGAAGCAAGGAACCATTGTGACCCAATGCAGGCTAACAATCTAATGATCCCTTGTGACACCAATGGGCCTAAAAGAGGCAGGGAAGAATTGTGATAACATGGGGCCCAAGTAAAACCTGGTACAATTATGCCACCATGGAGGCCAAGAATCAAATGATTCATTGTGACATCAAGTGGCCTAAAAGGGCATGGGATGCATTGTGACACCACAGGGGTTAAGAGAAGCAAGGAACCATTGTGACCCAATGCAGGCTAACAATCTAAGGATCCCTTTTGACACCAGGGGGCGCAAAAGGGCCACGGATGAACTCTGACAGCATGGGGACCTATAGAAGCAAGGAACCATTATGACACCATGAAGGCCAAGAATCAAATGGTTCATTGTGACATCAAGTGGCCGAGAAAGGCATGGGATGCATTGTGACACCACAGAGGTTAAGAGAAGCAAGGAACCATTGTGACCCTATGCAGGCTAACAATCTAATGATCCCTTGTGGCACCAGGGGGTATTAAAAGGGCCAGGAGATGGATTGTTACAGCACGGGGACCAATAGAAGCAAGGATCTATTATGCCACCGTGGAGGCCAAGAGTCAAATGATTCATTGTGACATCAAGTGGCCTAAAAAGGCATGGGATGCATTGTGACACCACAGGGGTTAAGAGAAGCAAGGATCCATTGTGACCCAATGGAGGCTAATAATCCCAGGATCCCAATTGACAACAGGGGGCGTAAAAGGGCCAGGGATGAATTGTGACAGCATGGGGCCCAATAGAAACATGGAAGCATTATGACACCATGGAGGCCAAGAATCAAATGATTCATTGTGACATCAAGTGGCCTAAAAGGGCATGGGATGCATTGTGACACCACAGAGGTTAAGAGAAGCAAGGAACCATTGTGGCCCCATGCAGGCTAGCACTCTAATGATCCCTTGTGGCACCAGGGGGTATAAAAAGGGCCAGGGATGGATTGTTAGAGCACGGGGACCAATAGAAGCAAGGATCTATTATGCCACCGTGGAGGCCAAGAATCAAATCATTCATTGTGACATCAAGTGGCCTAAAAGGGCATGGGATGCATTGTGACACCACAGAGGTTAAGAGAAGCAAGGAACCATTGTGACCCAATGCAGGCTGACAATCTAATGATCCCTTGTGACACCAATGGGCCTAAAAGAGGCAGGGATGAATTGTGATAACATGGGGCCCAAGTAAAACCTGGTACAATTATGCCACCATGGAGGCCAAGAATCAAATGATTCATTGTGACATCAAGTGGCCTAAAAGGGCATGGGATGCATTGTGACACCACAGGGGTTAAGAGAAGCAAGGAACCATTGTGACCCAATGCAGGCTAACAATCTAAGGATCCCTTTTGACACCAGGGGGCGCAAAAGGGCCACGGATGAACTCTGACAGCATGGGGACCTATAGAAGCAAGGAACCATTATGACACCATGAAGGCCAAGAATCAAATGGTTCATTGTAAGACCAAGTGGCCTAAAAGGGCTTGGAATGCATTGTGACACCACAGAGGTTAAGAGAAGCAAGGAACCATTGTGACCCAATGGAGGCTAACAATCTAATGATCCCTTGTGGCACCAGGGGATATAAAAAGGGCCAGGGATGGATTGTTACAGCACGGGGACCAATAGAATCAAGGATCTATTATGCCACCGTGGAGGCCAAGAATCAAATGATTCATTGTGACATCAAGTGGCCTAAAAGGGCATGGGATGCATTGTGACAGCACAGAGGTTAAGAGAAGCAAGGAACCATTGTGACCCAATGGAGGCTAATAATCCCAGGATCCCATTTGACACCAGGGGGCGTAAAAGGGCCAGGGATGAATTGTGACAGCATGGAGCCCTATAGAAACAAGGAACCATTATGACACCATGGAGGTCAAGAATCAAATGATTCATTGTGACATCAAGTGGCCTAAAAGGGCATGGGATGCATTGTGACACCACAGAGGTTAAGAGAAGCAAGGAAACATTGTGACCCAATGCAGGCTAAAAATCTAATGATCCCTTGTGACACCAATGGGCCTAAAAGGGGCAGGGATGTATTGTGAAAGCATGGGGCCCAATAGAAACCTCGTACAATTACGCCACCATGGAGGCCAAGAATGAAATGATTCATTGTGACATCAAGTGGCCTAAAAGGGCATGGGATGCATTGTGACACCACAGAGGTTAAGAGAAGCAAGGAACCATTGTGACCCAATGCAGGCTAACAATCTAAGAATCCCTTTTGACACCAGGGGGCGCAAAAGGACCACGGATGAACCTTGACAGCATGGGGACCTATAGAAGCAAGGAACCATTATGCCACCATGAAGGCCAAGAATCAAATGATTCATTGTGACATCAAGTGGCCTAAAAGGGCATGGGATGCATTGTGACAGCACAGGGGTTAAGAGAATCAAGGATCCATTGTGACCCAATGGAGGCTAATAATCCCAGGATCCCATTTGACACCAGGGGGCGTAAAAGGGCCAGGGATGAATTGTGACAGCATGGGGCCCAATAGAAACAAGGAAGCATTATGCCACCATGGAGGCCAAGAATCAAATGATTCATTGTGACATCAAGTGGCCTAAAAGGGCATGGGATGCATTGTGACAGCACAGGGGTTAAGAAAAGCAAGGATCCATTGTGACCCAATGGAGGCTAACAATCTAATGATCCCTTTTGACACCAATGGGCCTAAAATGGACAGGGATGTATTGTGAAAGCATGGGGCCCAATTAAAACCTGGTACAATTACGCCACCATGGAGGCCAAGAATCAAATGGTTCATTGTGACATCAAGTGGCCGAAAAAGGCATGGGATGCATTGTGACACCACAGAGGTTAAGAGAAGCAAGGAACCATTGTGACCCTATGCAGGCTAACAATCTAATGATCCCTTGTGGCACCAGGGGGTATTAAAAGGGCCAGGAGATGGATTGTTACAGCACGGGGACCAATAGAATCAAGGATCTATTATGCCACCGTGGAGGCCAAGAGTCAAATGATTCATTGTGACATCAAGTGGCCTAAAAAGGCATGGGATGCATTGTGACACCACAGGGGTTAAGAGAAGCAAGGATCCATTGTCACCCAATTGAGGCTAACAATCTAAGGATCCCTTTTGACACCAATGGGCCTAAAAGGGACAGGGATGTATTGTGAAAGCCTTGGGCCCAGTGAAAACCTGGAACAATCAAGCCACCATGGAGGCCAAGAATCAAATGATTCATTGTGACATCAAGAGGCCTAAAAGGGCATGGGATGCGTTGTGACAGCACAGGGGTTAAGAGAAGCAAGGATCCATTGTGACCCAATGGAGGCTAATAATCCCAGGATGCCATTTGACACCAGGGGGCGTAAAAGGGCCAGGGATGAATTGTGACAGCATGGGGCCCTATAGAAACAAGGAAGCATTATGACACCATGGAGGCCAAGAATCAAATGATTCATTGTGACATCAAGTGGCCCAAAAGGGCATGGGATGCATTGTGACACCACAGAGGTTAAGAGAAGCAAGGAACCATTGTGACCCAATGCAGGCTAACAATCTAATGATCCCTTGTGGCACCAGGGGGTATAAAAAGGGCCAGGGATGGATTGTTACAGCACGGGGACCAATAGAAGCAAGGATCTATTATGCCACCGTGGAGGCCAAGAATCAAATGATTCATTGTGACATCAAGTGGCCTAAAAGGGCATGGGATGCATTGTGACACCACAGAGGTTAAGAGAAGCAAGGAACCATTGTGACCCAATGCAGGCTGACAATCTAATGATCCCTTGTGACACCAATGGGCCTAAAAGAGGCAGGGATGAATTGTGATAACATGGGGCCCAAGTAAAACCTGGTACAATTATGCCACCATGGAGGCCAAGAATCAAATGATTCATTGTGACATCAAGTGGCCTAAAAGGGCATGGGATGCATTGTGACAGCACAGGGGTTAAGAGAAGCAAGGATCCATTGTGACCCAATGCAGGCTAATAATCCCAGGATCCCATTTGACACCAGGGGGCGTAAAAGGGCCAGGGATGAATTGTGACAGCATGGAGCCCAATAGAAACAAGGAAGCATTATGACACCATGGAGGCAAAGAATCAAATGATTCATTGTGACATCAAGTGGCCTAAAAGGGCATGGGATGCATTGTGACAGCACAGGGGTTAAGAAAAGCAAGGATCCATTGTGACCCAATGGAGGCTAACAATCTAATGATCCCTTTTGACACCAATGGGCCTAAAATGGACAGGGATGTATTGTGAAAGCATGGGGCCCAATTAAAAGCTGGTACAATTACGCCACCATGGAGGCCAAGAATCAAATGGTTCATTGTGACATCAAGTGGCCGAAAAAGGCATGGGATGCATTGTGACACCACAGAGGTTAAGAGAAGCAAGGAACCATTGTGACCCTATGCAGGCTAACAATCTAATGATCCCTTGTGGCACCAGGGGGTATTAAAAGGGCCAGGAGATGGATTGTTACAGCACGGGGACCAATAGAAGCAAGGATCTATTATGCCACCGTGGAGGCCAAGAGTCAAATGATTCATTGTGACATCAAGTGGCCTAAAAAGGCATGGGATGCATTGTGACTGCACAGGGGTTAAGAGAAGCAAGGAACCATTGTGACCCAATGCGGGCTAACAATCTAATGATCCCTTGTGACACCAAAGGGCCTAAAAGGGCCAGGGATGGATTGTTACAGCACGGGGACCAATAGAAACAAGTATCTATTATGCCACCATGGAGGCCAAGAATCGAATAATTCATTGTGACATCAAGTGGCCTAAAAGGGCATGGGATGCATTGTGACAGCACAGGGGTTAAGAAAAGCAAGGATCCATTGTGACCCAATGGAGGCTAACAATCTAATGATCCCTTTTGACACCAATGGGCCTAAAATGGACAGGGATGTATTGTGAAAGCATGGGGCCCAATTAAAAGCTGGTACAATTACGCCACCATGGAGGCCAAGAATCAAATGGTTCATTGTGACATCAAGTGGCCGAGAAAGGCATGGGATGCATTGTGACACCACAGAGGTTAAGAGAAGCAAGGAACCATTGTGACCCTATGCAGGCTAACAATCTAATGATCCCTTGTGGCACCAGGGGGTATTAAAAGGGCCAGGAGATGGATTGTTACAGCACGGGGACCAATAGAAGCAAGGATCTATTATGCCACCGTGGAGGCCAAGAGTCAAATGATTCATTGTGACATCAAGTGGCCTAAAAAGGCATGGGATGCATTGTGACACCACAGGGGTTAAGAGAAGCAAGGATCCATTGTGACCCAATGGAGGCTAATAATCCCAGGATCCCATTTGACACCAGGGGGCGTAAAAGGGCCAGGGATGAATTGTGACAGCATGGGGCCCAATAGAAACATGGAAGCATTATGACACCATGGAGGCCAAGAATCAAATGATTCATTGTCACATCAAGTGGCCTAAAAGGGCATGGGATGCATTGTGACACCACAGAGGTTAAGAGAAGCAAGGAACCATTGTGGCCCCATGCAGGCTAACACTCTAATGATCCCTTGTGGCACCAGGGGGTATAAAAAGGGCCAGGGATGGATTGTTACAGCACGGGGACCAATAGAAGCAAGGATCTATTATGCCACCGTGGAGGCCAAGAATCAAATCATTCATTGTGACATCAAGTGGCCTAAAAGGGCATGGGATGCATTGTGACACCACAGAGGTTAAGAGAAGCAAGGAACCATTGTGACCCAATGCAGGCTGACAATCTAATGATCCCTTGTGACACCAATGGGCCTAAAAGAGGCAGGGATGAATTGTGATAACATGGGGCCCAAGTAAAACCTGGTACAATTATGCCACCATGGAGGCCAAGAATCAAATGATTCATTGTGACATCAAGTGGCCTAAAAGGGCATGGGATGCATTGTGACAGCACAGAGGTTAAGAGAAGCAAGGAACCATTGTGACCCAATGGAGGCTAATAATCCCAGGATCCCATTTGACACCAGGGGGCGTAAAAAAAGGGCCAGGGATGAATTGTGACAGCATGGAGCCCTATAGAAACAAGGAACCATTATGACACCATGGAGGTCAAGAATCAAATGATTCATTGTGACATCAAGTGGCCTAAAAGGGCATGGGATGCATTGTGACACCACAGAGGTTAAGAGAAGCAAGGAAACATTGTGACCCAATGCAGGCTAACAATCTAATGATCCCTTGTGACACCAATGGGCCTAAAAGGGGCAGGGATGTATTGTGAAAGCATGGGGCCCAATAGAAACCTCGTACAATTACGCCACCATGGAGGCCAAGAATGAAATGATTCATTGTGACATCAAGTGGCCTAAAAGGGCATGGGATGCATTGTGACACCACAGAGGTTAAGAGAAGCAAGGAACCATTGTGACCCAATGCAGGCTAACAATCTAAGAATCCCTTTTGACACCAGGGGGCGCAAAAGGACCACGGATGAACCTTGACAGCATGGGGACCTATAGAAGCAAGGAACCATTATGCCACCATGAAGGCCAAGAATCAAATGGTTCATTGTGACATCAAGTGGCCTAAAAGGGCTTGGAATGCATTGTGACACCACAGAGGTTAAGAGAAGCAAGGAACCATTGTGACCCAATGCAGGCTAACAATCTAATGATCCATTGTGACACCAGGGGGTATAAAAAGGGCCAGGGATGGATTGTTTACAGCACGGGGACCAATAGAATCAAGGATCTATTATGCCACCATGGAGGCCAAGAATCAAATGATTCATTGTGACATCAAGTGGCCTAAAAGGGCATGGGATGCATTGTGACAGCACAGGGGTTAAGAGAATCAAGGATCCATTGTGACCCAATGGAGGCTAATAATCCCAGGATCCCATTTGACACCAGGGGGCGTAAAAGGGCCAGGGATGAATTGTGACAGCATGGGGCCCAATAGAAACAAGGAAGCATTATGCCACCATGGAGGCCAAGAATCAAATAATTCATTGTGACATCAAGTGGCCTAAAAGGGCATGGGATGCATTGTGACAGCACAGGGGTTAAGAAAAGCAAGGATCCATTGTGACCCAATGGAGGCTAACAATCTAATGATCCCTTTTGACACCAATGGGCCTAAAATGGACAGGGATGTATTGTGAAAGCATGGGGCCCAATTAAAAGCTGGTACAATTACGCCACCATGGAGGCCAAGAATCAAATGGTTCATTGTGACATCAAGTGGCCGAAAAAGGCATGGGATGCATTGTGACACCACAGAGGTTAAGAGAAGCAAGGAACCATTGTGACCCTATGCAGGCTAACAATCTAATGATCCCTTGTGGCACCAGGGGGTATTAAAAGGGCCAGGAGATGGATTGTTACAGCACGGGGACCAATAGAAGCAAGGATCTATTATGCCACCGTGGAGGCCAAGAGTCAAATGATTCATTGTGACATCAAGTGGCCTAAAAAGGCATGGGATGCATTGTGACACCACAGGGGTTAAGAGAAGCAAGGATCCATTGTCACCCAATTGAGGCTAACAATCTAAGGATCCCTTTTGACACCAATGGGCCTAAAAGGGACAGGGATGTATTGTGAAAGCCTTGGGCCCAGTGAAAACCTGGAACAATCAAGCCACCATGGAGGCCAAGAATCAAATGATTCATTGTGACATCAAGAGGCCTAAAAGGGCATGGGATGCGTTGTGACAGCACAGGGGTTAAGAGAAGCAAGGATCCATTGTGACCCAATGGAGGCTAATAATCCCAGGATGCCATTTGACACCAGGGGGCGTAAAAGGGCCAGGGATGAATTGTGACAGCATGGGGCCCAATAGAAACAAGGAAGCATTATGACACCATGGAGGCCAAGAATCAAATGATTCATTGTGACATCAAGTGGCCTAAAAGGGCATGGGATGCATTGTGACACCACAGAGGTTAAGAGAAGCAAGGAACCATTGTGACCCAATGCAGGCTAACAATCTAATGATCCCTTGTGGCACCAGGGGGTATAAAAAGGGCCAGGGATGGATTGTTACAGCACGGGGACCAATAGAAGCAAGGATCTATTATGCCACCGTGGAGGCCAAGAATCAAATGATTCATTGTGACATCAAGTGGCCTAAAAGGGCATGGGATGCATTGTGACACCACAGAGGTTAAGAGAAGCAAGGAACCATTGTGACCCAATGCAGGCTGACAATCTAATGATCCCTTGTGACACCAATGGGCCTAAAAGAGGCAGGGATGAATTGTGATAACATGGGGCCCAAGTAAAACCTGGTACAATTATGCCACCATGGAGGCCAAGAATCAAATGATTCATTGTGACATCAAGTGGCCTAAAAGGGCATGGGATGCATTGTGACACCACAGGGGTTAAGAGAAGCAAGGAACCATTGTGACCCAATGCAGGCTAACAATCTAAGAATCCCTTGTGGCACCAGGGGGCGCAAAAGGGCCACGGATGAACTCTGACAGCATGGGGACCTATAGAAGCAAGGAACCATTATGACACCATGAAGGCCAAGAATCAAATGGTTCATTGTGACATCAAGTGGCCGAGAAAGGCATGGGATGCATTGTGACACCACAGAGGTTAAGAGAAGCAAGGAACCATTGTGACCCTATGCAGGCTAACAATCTAATGATCCCTTGTGGCACCAGGGGGTATTAAAAGGGCCAGGAGATGGATTGTTACAGCACGGGGACCAATAGAAGCAAGGATCTATTATGCCACCGTGGAGGCCAAGAGTCAAATGATTCATTGTGACATCAAGTGGCCTAAAAAGGCATGGGATGCATTGTGACAGCACAGGGGTTAAGAGAAGCAAGGATCCATTGTGACCCAATGGAGGCTAATAATCCCAGGATCCCATTTGACACCAGGGGGCGTAAAAGGGCCAGGGATGAATTGTGACAGCATGGGGCCCAATAGAAACATGGAAGCATTATGACACCATGGAGGCCAAGAATCAAATGATTCATTGTGACATCAAGTGGCCTAAAAGGGCATGGGATGCATTGTGACACCACAGAGGTTAAGAGAAGCAAGGAACCATTGTGGCCCCATGCAGGCTAACACTCTAATGATCCCTTGTGGCACCAGGGGGTATAAAAAGGGCCAGGGATGGATTGTTACAGCACGGGGACCAATAGAAGCAAGGATCTATTATGCCACCGTGGAGGCCAAGAATCAAATGATTCATTGTGACATCAAGTGGCCTAAAAGGGCATGGGATGCATTGTGACACCACAGAGGTTAAGAGAAGCAAGGAACCATTGTGACCCAATGCAGGCTGACAATCTAATGATCCCTTGTGACACCAATGGGCCTAAAAGAGGCAGGGATGAATTGTGATAACATGGGGCCCAAGTAAAACCTGGTACAATTATGCCACCATGGAGGCCAAGAATCAAATGATTCATTGTGACATCAAGTGGCCTAAAAGGGCATGGGATGCATTGTGACACCACAGGGGTTAAGAGAAGCAAGGAACCATTGTGACCCAATGCAGGCTAACAATCTAAGGATCCCTTTTGACACCAGGGGGCGCAAAAGGGCCACGGATGAACTCTGACAGCATGGGGACCTATAGAAGCAAGGAACCATTATGACACCATGAAGGCCAAGAATCAAATGGTTCATTGTAAGACCAAGTGGCCTAAAAGGGCTTGGAATGCATTGTGACACCACAGAGGTTAAGAGAAGCAAGGAACCATTGTGACCCAATGGAGGCTAACAATCTAATGATCCCTTGTGGCACCAGGGGATATAAAAAGGGCCAGGGATGGATTGTTACAGCACGGGGACCAATAGAATCAAGGATCTATTATGCCACCGTGGAGGCCAAGAATCAAATGATTCATTGTGACATCAAGTGGCCTAAAAGGGCATGGGATGCATTGTGACAGCACAGAGGTTAAGAGAAGCAAGGAACCATTGTGACCCAATGGAGGCTAATAATCCCAGGATCCCATTTGACACCAGGGGGCGTAAAAGGGCCAGGGATGAATTGTGACAGCATGGAGCCCTATAGAAACAAGGAACCATTATGACACCATGGAGGTCAAGAATCAAATGATTCATTGTGACATCAAGTGGCCTAAAAGGGCATGGGATGCATTGTGACACCACAGAGGTTAAGAGAAGCAAGGAAACATTGTGACCCAATGCAGGCTAACAATCTAATGATCCCTTGTGACACCAATGGGCCTAAAAGGGGCAGGGATGTATTGTGAAAGCATGGGGCCCAATAGAAACCTCGTACAATTACGCCACCATGGAGGCCAAGAATGAAATGATTCACTGTGACATCAAGTGGCCTAAAAGGGCATGGGATGCATTGTGACACCACAGAGGTTAAGAGAAGCAAGGAACCATTGTGACCCAATGCAGGCTAACAATCTAATGATCCCTTTTGACACCAATGGGCCTAAAATGGACAGGGATGTATTGTGAAAGCATGGGGCCCAATTAAAAGCTGGTACAATTACGCCACCATGGAGGCCAAGAATCAAATGGTTCATTGTGACATCAAGTGGCCGAAAAAGGCATGGGATGCATTGTGACACCACAGAGGTTAAGAGAAGCAAGGAACCATTGTGACCCTATGCAGGCTAACAATCTAATGATCCCTTGTGGCACCAGGGGGTATTAAAAGGGCCAGGAGATGGATTGTTACAGCACGGGGACCAATAGAAGCAAGGATCTATTATGCCACCGTGGAGGCCAAGAGTCAAATGATTCATTGTGACATCAAGTGGCCTAAAAAGGCATGGGATGCATTGTGACACCACAGGGGTTAAGAGAAGCAAGGATCCATTGTCACCCAATTGAGGCTAACAATCTAAGGATCCCTTTTGACACCAATGGGCCTAAAAGGGACAGGGATGTATTGTGAAAGCCTTGGGCCCAGTGAAAACCTGGAACAATCAAGCCACCATGGAGGCCAAGAATCAAATGATTCATTGTGACATCAAGAGGCCTAAAAGGGCATGGGATGCGTTGTGACAGCACAGGGGTTAAGAGAAGCAAGGATCCATTGTGACCCAATGGAGGCTAATAATCCCAGGATGCCATTTGACACCAGGGGGCGTAAAAGGGCCAGGGATGAATTGTGACAGCATGGGGCCCAATAGAAACAAGGAAGCATTATGACACCATGGAGGCCAAGAATCAAATGATTCATTGTGACATCAAGTGGCCTAAAAGGGCATGGGATGCATTGTGACACCACAGAGGTTAAGAGAAGCAAGGAACCATTGTGACCCAATGCAGGCTAACAATCTAATGATCCCTTGTGGCACCAGGGGGTATAAAAAGGGCCAGGGATGGATTGTTACAGCACGGGGACCAATAGAAGCAAGGATCTATTATGCCACCGTGGAGGCCAAGAATCAAATGATTCATTGTGACATCAAGTGGCCTAAAAGGGCATGGGATGCATTGTGACACCACAGAGGTTAAGAGAAGCAAGGAACCATTGTGACCCAATGCAGGCTGACAATCTAATGATCCCTTGTGACACCAATGGGCCTAAAAGAGGCAGGGATGAATTGTGATAACATGGGGCCCAAGTAAAACCTGGTACAATTATGCCACCATGGAGGCCAAGAATCAAATGATTCATTGTGACATCAAGTGGCCTAAAAGGGCATGGGATGCATTGTGACACCACAGGGGTTAAGAGAAGCAAGGAACCATTGTGACCCAATGCAGGCTAACAATCTAAGAATCCCTTGTGGCACCAGGGGGCGCAAAAGGGCCACGGATGAACTCTGACAGCATGGGGACCTATAGAAGCAAGGAACCATTATGACACCATGAAGGCCAAGAATCAAATGGTTCATTGTGACATCAAGTGGCCGAGAAAGGCATGGGATGCATTGTGACACCACAGAGGTTAAGAGAAGCAAGGAACCATTGTGACCCTATGCAGGCTAACAATCTAATGATCCCTTGTGGCACCAGGGGGTATTAAAAGGGCCAGGAGATGGATTGTTACAGCACGGGGACCAATAGAAGCAAGGATCTATTATGCCACCGTGGAGGCCAAGAGTCAAATGATTCATTGTGACATCAAGTGGCCTAAAAAGGCATGGGATGCATTGTGACAGCACAGGGGTTAAGAGAAGCAAGGATCCATTGTGACCCAATGGAGGCTAATAATCCCAGGATCCCATTTGACACCAGGGGGCGTAAAAGGGCCAGGGATGAATTGTGACAGCATGGGGCCCAATAGAAACATGGAAGCATTATGACACCATGGAGGCCAAGAATCAAATGATTCATTGTGACATCAAGTGGCCTAAAAGGGCATGGGATGCATTGTGACACCACAGAGGTTAAGAGAAGCAAGGAACCATTGTGGCCCCATGCAGGCTAACACTCTAATGATCCCTTGTGGCACCAGGGGGTATAAAAAGGGCCAGGGATGGATTGTTACAGCACGGGGACCAATAGAAGCAAGGATCTATTATGCCACCGTGGAGGCCAAGAATCAAATGATTCATTGTGACATCAAGTGGCCTAAAAGGGCATGGGATGCATTGTGACACCACAGAGGTTAAGAGAAGCAAGGAACCATTGTGACCCAATGCAGGCTGACAATCTAATGATCCCTTGTGACACCAATGGGCCTAAAAGAGGCAGGGATGAATTGTGATAACATGGGGCCCAAGTAAAACCTGGTACAATTATGCCACCATGGAGGCCAAGAATCAAATGATTCATTGTGACATCAAGTGGCCTAAAAGGGCATGGGATGCATTGTGACACCACAGGGGTTAAGAGAAGCAAGGAACCATTGTGACCCAATGCAGGCTAACAATCTAAGGATCCCTTTTGACACCAGGGGGCGCAAAAGGGCCACGGATGAACTCTGACAGCATGGGGACCTATAGAAGCAAGGAACCATTATGACACCATGAAGGCCAAGAATCAAATGGTTCATTGTAAGACCAAGTGGCCTAAAAGGGCTTGGAATGCATTGTGACACCACAGAGGTTAAGAGAAGCAAGGAACCATTGTGACCCAATGGAGGCTAACAATCTAATGATCCCTTGTGGCACCAGGGGATATAAAAAGGGCCAGGGATGGATTGTTACAGCACGGGGACCAATAGAATCAAGGATCTATTATGCCACCGTGGAGGCCAAGAATCAAATGATTCATTGTGACATCAAGTGGCCTAAAAGGGCATGGGATGCATTGTGACAGCACAGAGGTTAAGAGAAGCAAGGAACCATTGTGACCCAATGGAGGCTAATAATCCCAGGATCCCATTTGACACCAGGGGGCGTAAAAGGGCCAGGGATGAATTGTGACAGCATGGAGCCCTATAGAAACAAGGAACCATTATGACACCATGGAGGTCAAGAATCAAATGATTCATTGTGACATCAAGTGGCCTAAAAGGGCATGGGATGCATTGTGACACCACAGAGGTTAAGAGAAGCAAGGAAACATTGTGACCCAATGCAGGCTAACAATCTAATGATCCCTTGTGACACCAATGGGCCTAAAAGGGGCAGGGATGTATTGTGAAAGCATGGGGCCCAATAGAAACCTCGTACAATTACGCCACCATGGAGGCCAAGAATGAAATGATTCACTGTGACATCAAGTGGCCTAAAAGGGCATGGGATGCATTGTGACACCACAGAGGTTAAGAGAAGCAAGGAACCATTGTGACCCAATGCAGGCTAACAATCTAAGAATCCCTTTTGACACCAGGGGGCGCAAAAGGACCACGGATGAACCTTGACAGCATGGGGACCTATAGAAGCAAGGAACCATTATGCCACCATGAAGGCCAAGAATCAAATGGTTCATTGTGACATCAAGTGGCCTAAAAGGGCTTGGAATGCATTGTGACACCACAGAGGTTAAGAGAAGCAAGGAACCATTGTGACCCAATGCAGGCTAACAATCTAATGATCCATTGTGACACCAGGGGGTATAAAAAGGGCCAGGGATGGATTGTTTACAGCACGGGGACCAATAGAATCAAGGATCTATTATGCCACCATGGAGGCCAAGAATCAAATGATTCATTGTGACATCAAGTGGCCTAAAAGGGCATGGGATGCATTGTGACAGCACAGGGGTTAAGAGAATCAAGGATCCATTGTGACCCAATGGAGGCTAATAATCCCAGGATCCCATTTGACACCAGGGGGCGTAAAAGGGCCAGGGATGAATTGTGACAGCATGGGGCCCAATAGAAACAAGGAAGCATTATGCCACCATGGAGGCCAAGAATCAAATAATTCATTGTGACATCAAGTGGCCTAAAAGGGCATGGGATGCATTGTGACAGCACAGGGGTTAAGAAAAGCAAGGATCCATTGTGACCCAATGGAGGCTAACAATCTAATGATCCCTTTTGACACCAATGGGCCTAAAATGGACAGGGATGTATTGTGAAAGCATGGGGCCCAATTAAAAGCTGGTACAATTACGCCACCATGGAGGCCAAGAATCAAATGGTTCATTGTGACATCAAGTGGCCGAAAAAGGCATGGGATGCATTGTGACACCACAGAGGTTAAGAGAAGCAAGGAACCATTGTGACCCTATGCAGGCTAACAATCTAATGATCCCTTGTGGCACCAGGGGGTATTAAAAGGGCCAGGAGATGGATTGTTACAGCACGGGGACCAATAGAAGCAAGGAACTATTATGCCACCGTGGAGGCCAAGAGTCAAATGATTCATTGTGACATCAAGTGGCCTAAAAAGGCATGGGATGCATTGTGACACCACAGGGGTTAAGAGAAGCAAGGATCCATTGTCACCCAATTGAGGCTAACAATCTAAGGATCCCTTTTGACACCAATGGGCCTAAAAGGGACAGGGATGTATTGTGAAAGCCTTGGGCCCAGTGAAAACCTGGAACAATCAAGCCACCATGGAGGCCAAGAATCAAATGATTCATTGTGACATCAAGAGGCCTAAAAGGGCATGGGATGCGTTGTGACAGCACAGGGGTTAAGAGAAGCAAGGATCCATTGTGACCCAATGGAGGCTAATAATCCCAGGATGCCATTTGACACCAGGGGGCTTAAAAGGGCCAGGGATGAATTGTGACAGCATGGGGCCCTATAGAAACAAGGAAGCATTATGACACCATGGAGGCCAAGAATCAAATGATTCATTGTGACATCAAGTGGCCCAAAAGGGCATGGGATGCATTGTGACACCACAGAGGTTAAGAGAAGCAAGGAACCATTGTGACCCAATGCAGGCTAACAATCTAATGATCCCTTGTGGCACCAGGGGGTATAAAAAGGGCCAGGGATGGATTGTTACAGCACGGGGACCAATAGAAGCAAGGATCTATTATGCCACCGTGGAGGCCAAGAATCAAATCATTCATTGTGACATCAAGTGGCCTAAAAGGGCATGGGATGCATTGTGACACCACAGAGGTTAAGAGAAGCAAGGAACCATTGTGACCCAATGCAGGCTGACAATCTAATGATCCCTTGTGACACCAATGGGCCTAAAAGAGGCAGGGATGAATTGTGATAACATGGGGCCCAAGTAAAACCTGGTACAATTATGCCACCATGGAGGCCAAGAATCAAATGATTCATTGTGACATCAAGTGGCCTAAAAGGGCATGGGATGCATTGTGACACCACAGGGGTTAAGAGAAGCAAGGAACCATTGTGACCCAATGCAGGCTAACAATCTAAGGATCCCTTTTGACACCAGGGGGCGCAAAAGGGCCACGGATGAACTCTGACAGCATGGGGACCTATAGAAGCAAGGAACCATTATGACACCATGAAGGCCAAGAATCAAATGGTTCATTGTAAGACCAAGTGGCCTAAAAGGGCTTGGAATGCATTGTGACACCACAGAGGTTAAGAGAAGCAAGGAACCATTGTGACCCAATGCAGGCTAACAATCTAATGATCCCTTCTGGCACCAGGGGGTATAAAAAGGGCCAGGGATGGATTGTTACAGCACGGGGACCAATAGAATCAAGGATCTATTATGCCACCGTGGAGGCCAAGAATCAAATGATTCATTGTGACATCAAGTGGCCTAAAAGGGCATGGGATGCATTGTGACAGCACAGGGGTTAAGAGAAGCAAGGATCCATTGTGACCCAATGGAGGCTAATAATCCCAGGATCCCATTTGACACCAGGGGGCGTAAAAGGGCCAGGGATGAATTGTGACAGCATGGAGCCCAATAGAAACAAGAAAGCATTATGACACCATGGAGGCAAAGAATCAAATGATTCATTGTGACATCAAGTGGCCTAAAAGGGCATGGGATGCATTGTGACAGCACAGGGGTTAAGAAAAGCAAGGATCCATTGTGACCCAATGGAGGCTAACAATCTAATGATCCCTTTTGACACCAATGGGCCTAAAATGGACAGGGATGTATTGTGAAAGCATGGGGCCCAATTAAAAGCTGGTACAATTACGCCACCATGGAGGCCAAGAATCAAATGGTTCATTGTGACATCAAGTGGCCGAAAAAGGCATGGGATGCATTGTGACACCACAGAGGTTAAGAGAAGCAAGGAACCATTGTGACCCTATGCAGGCTAACAATCTAATGATCCCTTGTGGCACCAGGGGGTATTAAAAGGGCCAGGAGATGGATTGTTACAGCACGGGGACCAATAGAAGCAAGGATCTATTATGCCACCGTGGAGGCCAAGAGTCAAATGATTCATTGTGACATCAAGTGGCCTAAAAGGGCATGGGATGCATTGTGACACCACAGGGGTTAAGAGAAGCAAGGATCCATTGTCACCCAATTGAGGCTAACAATCTAAGGATCCCTTTTGACACCAATGGGCCTAAAAAGGACAGGGATGTATTGTGAAAGCCTTGGGCCCAGTGAAAACCTGGAACAATCAAGCCACCATGGAGGCCAAGAATCAAATGATTCATTGTGACATCAAGAGGCCTAAAAGGGCATGGGATGCGTTGTGACAGCACAGGGGTTAAGAGAAGCAAGGATCCATTGTGACCCAATGGAGGCTAATAATCCCAGGATGCCATTTGACACCAGGGGGCGTAAAAGGGCCAGGGATGAATTGTGACAGCATGGGGCCCAATAGAAACAAGGAAGCATTATGACACCATGGAGGCCAAGAATCAAATGATTCATTGTGACATCAAGTGGCCCAAAAGGGCATGGGATGCATTGTGACACCACAGAGGTTAAGAGAAGCAAGGAACCATTGTGACCCAATGCAGGCTAACAATCTAATGATCCCTTGTGGCACCAGGGGGTATAAAAAGCGCCAGGGATGGATTGTTACAGCACGGGGACCAATAGAAGCAAGGATCTATTATGCCACCGTGGAGGCCAAGAATCAAATGATTCATTGTGACATCAAGTGGCCTAAAAGGGCATGGGATGCATTGTGACACCACAGAGGTTAAGAGAAGCAAGGAACCATTGTGACCCAATGCAGGCTGACAATCTAATGATCCCTTGTGACACCAATGGGCCTAAAAGAGGCAGGGATGAATTGTGATAACATGGGGCCCAAGTAAAACCTGGTACAATTATGCCACCATGGAGGCCAAGAATCAAATGATTCATTGTGACATCAAGTGGCCTAAAAGGGCATGGGATGCATTGTGACACCACAGGGGTTAAGAGAAGCAAGGAACCATTGTGACCCAATGCAGGCTAACAATGTAAGGATCCCTTTTGACACCAGGGGGCGCAAAAGGGCCACGGATGAACTCTGACAGCATGGGGACCTATAGAAGCAAGGAACCATTATGACACCATGAAGGCCAAGAATCAAATGGTTCATTGTAAGACCAAGTGGCCTAAAAGGGCTTGGAATGCATTGTGACACCACAGAGGTTAAGAGAAGCAAGGAACCATTGTGACCCAATGCAGGCTAACAATCTAATGATCCCTTCTGGCACCAGGGGGTATAAAAAGGGCCAGGGATGGATTGTTACAGCACGGGGACCAATAGAATCAAGGATCTATTATGCCACCGTGGAGGCCAAGAATCAAATGATTCATTGTGACATCAAGTGGCCTAAAAGGGCATGGGATGCATTGTGACAGCACAGGGGTTAAGAGAAGCAAGGATCCATTGTGACCCAATGGAGGCTAACAATCTAATGATCCCTTTTGACACCAATGGGCCTAAAATGGACAGGGATGTATTGTGAAAGCATGGGGCCCAATTAAAAGCTGGTACAATTACGCCACCATGGAGGCCAAGAATCAAATGGTTCATTGTGACATCAAGTGGCCGAAAAAGGCATGGGATGCATTGTGACACCACAGAGGTTAAGAGAAGCAAGGAACCATTGTGACCCTATGCAGGCTAACAATCTAATGATCCCTTGTGGCACCAGGGGGTATTAAAAGGGCCAGGAGATGGATTGTTACAGCACGGGGACCAATAGAAGCAAGGATCTATTATGCCACCGTGGAGGCCAAGAGTCAAATGATTCATTGTGACATCAAGTGGCCTAAAAAGGCATGGGATGCATTGTGACACCACAGGGGTTAAGAGAAGCAAGGATCCATTGTCACCCAATTGAGGCTAACAATCTAAGGATCCCTTTTGACACCAATGGGCCTAAAAGGGTCAGGGATGTATTGCGAAAGCATTGGGCCCAGTGAAAACCTGGAACAATCAAGCCACCATGGAGGCCAAGAATCAAATGATTCATTGTGACATCAAGTGGCCTAAAAGGGCATGGGATGCATTGTGACTGCACAGGGGTTAAGAGAAGCAAGGATCCATTGTGACCCAATGGAGGCTAATAATCCCAGGATCCCATTTGACACCAGGGGGCGTAAAAGGGCCAGGGATGAATTGTGACAGCATGGGGCCCAATAGAAACAAGGAAGCATTATGACACCATGGAGGCCAAGAATCAAATGATTCATTGTGACATCAAGTGGCCTAAAAGGGCATGGGATGCATTGTGACACCACAGGGGTTAAGAGAAGCAAGGAACCATTGTGACCCAATGCAGGCTAACAATCTAAGAATCCCTTTTGACACCAGGGGGCGGAAAAGGGCCACGGATGAACTCTGACAGCATGGGGACCTATAGAAGCAAGGAACCATTATGACACCATGAAGGCCAAGAATCAAATGGTTCATTGTAAGACCAAGTGGCCTAAAAGGGCTTGGAATGCATTGTGACACCACAGAGGTTAAGAGAAGCAAGGAACCATTGTGGCCCCATGCAGGCTAACACTCTAATGATCCCTTCTGGCACCAGGGGGTATAAAAAGGGCCAGGGATGGATTGTTACAGCACGGGGACCAATAGAAGCAAGGATCTATTATGCCACCGTGGAGGCCAAGAATCAAATGATTCATTGTGACATCAAGTGGCCTAAAAGGGCATGGGATGCATTGTGACACCACAGAGGTTAAGAGAAGCAAGGAACCATTGTGACCCAATGCAGGCTAATAATCCCAGGATCCCATTTGACACCAGGGGGCGGAAAAGGGCCAGGGATGAATTGTGACAGCATGGGGCCCAATAGAAACAAGGAACCATTATGACACCATGGAGGCCAAGAATCAAATGGTTCATTGTGACATCTGATGGCCGAAAAAGTCATGGGATGCATTGTGACACCACAGAGGTTAAGAGAAGCAAGGAACCATTGTGACCCTATGCAGGCTAACAATCTAATGATCCCTTGTGACACCAGGGATTATAAAAAGGGCCAGGGATGGATTGTTACAGCACGGGGACCAATAGAAGCAAGGATCTATTATGCCACCGTGGAGGCCAAGAGTCAAATGATTCATTGTGACATCAAGTGGCCTAAAAAGGCATGGGATGCATTGTGACACCACAGGGGTTAAGAGAAGCAAGGAACCATTGTGACCCAATGCAGGCTAACAATCTAAGGATCCCTTTTGACACCAGGGGGCGCAAAAGGGCCACGGATGAACTCTGACAGCATGGGGACCTATAGAAGCAAGGAACCATTATGACACCATGAAGGCCAAGAATCAAATGGTTCATTGTAAGACCAAGTGGCCTAAAAGGGCTTGGAATGCATTGTGACACCACAGAGGTTAAGAGAAGCAAGGAACCATTGTGACCCAATGGAGGCTAACAATCTAATGATCCCTTGTGGCACCAGGGGATATAAAAAGGGCCAGGGATGGATTGTTACAGCACGGGGACCAATAGAATCAAGGATCTATTATGCCACCGTGGAGGCCAAGAATCAAATGATTCATTGTGACATCAAGTGGCCTAAAAGGGCATGGGATGCATTGTGACAGCACAGAGGTTAAGAGAAGCAAGGAACCATTGTGACCCAATGGAGGCTAATAATCCCAGGATCCCATTTGACACCAGGGGGCGTAAAAGGGCCAGGGATGAATTGTGACAGCATGGAGCCCTATAGAAACAAGGAACCATTATGACACCATGGAGGTCAAGAATCAAATGATTCATTGTGACATCAAGTGGCCTAAAAGGGCATGGGATGCATTGTGACACCACAGAGGTTAAGAGAAGCAAGGAAACATTGTGACCCAATGCAGGCTAACAATCTAATGATCCCTTGTGACACCAATGGGCCTAAAAGGGGCAGGGATGTATTGTGAAAGCATGGGGCCCAATAGAAACCTCGTACAATTACGCCACCATGGAGGCCAAGAATGAAATGATTCATTGTGACATCAAGTGGCCTAAAAGGGCATGGGATGCATTGTGACACCACAGAGGTTAAGAGAAGCAAGGAACCATTGTGACCCAATGCAGGCTAACAATCTAAGAATCCCTTTTGACACCAGGGGGCGCAAAAGGACCACGGATGAACCTTGACAGCATGGGGACCTATAGAAGCAAGGAACCATTATGCCACCATGAAGGCCAAGAATCAAATGGTTCATTGTGACATCAAGTGGCCTAAAAGGGCTTGGAATGCATTGTGACACCACAGAGGTTAAGAGAAGCAAGGAACCATTGTGACCCAATGCAGGCTAACAATCTAATGATCCATTGTGACACCAGGGGGTATAAAAAGGGCCAGGGATGGATTGTTACAGCACGGGGACCAATAGAAGCAAGGATCTATTATGCCACCATGGAGGCCAAGAATCAAATGATTCATTGTGACATCAAGTGGCCTAAAAGGGCATGGGATGCATTGTGACAGCACAGGGGTTAAGAGAATCAAGGATCCATTGTGACCCAATGGAGGCTAATAATCCCAGGATCCCATTTGACACCAGGGGGCGTAAAAGGGCCAGGGATGAATTGTGACAGCATGGGGCCCAATAGAAACAAGGAAGCATTATGCCACCATGGAGGCCAAGAATCAAATAATTCATTGTGACATCAAGTGGCCTAAAAGGGCATGGGATGCATTGTGACAGCACAGGGGTTAAGAAAAGCAAGGATCCATTGTGACCCAATGGAGGCTAACAATCTAATGATCCCTTTTGACACCAATGGGCCTAAAATGGACAGGGATGTATTGTGAAAGCATGGGGCCCAATTAAAAGCTGGTACAATTACGCCACCATGGAGGCCAAGAATCAAATGGTTCATTGTGACATCAAGTGGCCGAAAAAGGCATGGGATGCATTGTGACACCACAGAGGTTAAGAGAAGCAAGGAACCATTGTGACCCTATGCAGGCTAACAATCTAATGATCCCTTGTGGCACCAGGGGGTATTAAAAGGGCCAGGAGATGGATTGTTACAGCACGGGGACCAATAGAAGCAAGGATCTATTATGCCACCGTGGAGGCCAAGAGTCAAATGATTCATTGTGACATCAAGTGGCCTAAAAAGGCATGGGATGCATTGTGACACCACAGGGGTTAAGAGAAGCAAGGATCCATTGTCACCCAATTGAGGCTAACAATCTAAGGATCCCTTTTGACACCAATGGGCCTAAAAGGGACAGGGATGTATTGTGAAAGCCTTGGGCCCAGTGAAAACCTGGAACAATCAAGCCACCATGGAGGCCAAGAATCAAATGATTCATTGTGACATCAAGAGGCCTAAAAGGGCATGGGATGCGTTGTGACAGCACAGGGGTTAAGAGAAGCAAGGATCCATTGTGACCCAATGGAGGCTAATAATCCCAGGATGCCATTTGACACCAGGGGGCGTAAAAGGGCCAGGGATGAATTGTGACAGCATGGGGCCCAATAGAAACAAGGAAGCATTATGACACCATGGAGGCCAAGAATCAAATGATTCATTGTGACATCAAGTGGCCTAAAAGGGCATGGGATGCATTGTGACACCACAGAGGTTAAGAGAAGCAAGGAACCATTGTGACCCAATGCAGGCTAACAATCTAATGATCCCTTGTGGCACCAGGGGGTATAAAAAGGGCCAGGGATGGATTGTTACAGCACGGGGACCAATAGAAGCAAGGATCTATTATGCCACCGTGGAGGCCAAGAATCAAATGATTCATTGTGACATCAAGTGGCCTAAAAGGGCATGGGATGCATTGTGACACCACAGAGGTTAAGAGAAGCAAGGAACCATTGTGACCCAATGCAGGCTGACAATCTAATGATCCCTTGTGACACCAATGGGCCTAAAAGAGGCAGGGATGAATTGTGATAACATGGGGCCCAAGTAAAACCTGGTACAATTATGCCACCATGGAGGCCAAGAATCAAATGATTCATTGTGACATCAAGTGGCCTAAAAGGGCATGGGATGCATTGTGACACCACAGGGGTTAAGAGAAGCAAGGAACCATTGTGACCCAATGCAGGCTAACAATCTAAGAATCCCTTGTGGCACCAGGGGGCGCAAAAGGGCCACGGATGAACTCTGACAGCATGGGGACCTATAGAAGCAAGGAACCATTATGACACCATGAAGGCCAAGAATCAAATGGTTCATTGTGACATCAAGTGGCCGAGAAAGGCATGGGATGCATTGTGACACCACAGAGGTTAAGAGAAGCAAGGAACCATTGTGACCCTATGCAGGCTAACAATCTAATGATCCCTTGTGGCACCAGGGGGTATTAAAAGGGCCAGGAGATGGATTGTTACAGCACGGGGACCAATAGAAGCAAGGATCTATTATGCCACCGTGGAGGCCAAGAGTCAAATGATTCATTGTGACATCAAGTGGCCTAAAAAGGCATGGGATGCATTGTGACAGCACAGGGGTTAAGAGAAGCAAGGATCCATTGTGACCCAATGGAGGCTAATAATCCCAGGATCCCATTTGACACCAGGGGGCGTAAAAGGGCCAGGGATGAATTGTGACAGCATGGGGCCCAATAGAAACATGGAAGCATTATGACACCATGGAGGCCAAGAATCAAATGATTCATTGTGACATCAAGTGGCCTAAAAGGGCATGGGATGCATTGTGACACCACAGAGGTTAAGAGAAGCAAGGAACCATTGTGGCCCCATGCAGGCTAACACTCTAATGATCCCTTGTGGCACCAGGGGGTATAAAAAGGGCCAGGGATGGATTGTTACAGCACGGGGACCAATAGAAGCAAGGATCTATTATGCCACCGTGGAGGCCAAGAATCAAATGATTCATTGTGACATCAAGTGGCCTAAAAGGGCATGGGATGCATTGTGACACCACAGAGGTTAAGAGAAGCAAGGAACCATTGTGACCCAATGCAGGCTGACAATCTAATGATCCCTTGTGACACCAATGGGCCTAAAAGAGGCAGGGATGAATTGTGATAACATGGGGCCCAAGTAAAACCTGGTACAATTATGCCACCATGGAGGCCAAGAATCAAATGATTCATTGTGACATCAAGTGGCCTAAAAGGGCATGGGATGCATTGTGACACCACAGGGGTTAAGAGAAGCAAGGAACCATTGTGACCCAATGCAGGCTAACAATCTAAGGATCCCTTTTGACACCAGGGGGCGCAAAAGGGCCACGGATGAACTCTGACAGCATGGGGACCTATAGAAGCAAGGAACCATTATGACACCATGAAGGCCAAGAATCAAATGGTTCATTGTAAGACCAAGTGGCCTAAAAGGGCTTGGAATGCATTGTGACACCACAGAGGTTAAGAGAAGCAAGGAACCATTGTGACCCAATGGAGGCTAACAATCTAATGATCCCTTGTGGCACCAGGGGATATAAAAAGGGCCAGGGATGGATTGTTACAGCACGGGGACCAATAGAATCAAGGATCTATTATGCCACCGTGGAGGCCAAGAATCAAATGATTCATTGTGACATCAAGTGGCCTAAAAGGGCATGGGATGCATTGTGACAGCACAGAGGTTAAGAGAAGCAAGGAACCATTGTGACCCAATGGAGGCTAATAATCCCAGGATCCCATTTGACACCAGGGGGCGTAAAAGGGCCAGGGATGAATTGTGACAGCATGGAGCCCTATAGAAACAAGGAACCATTATGACACCATGGAGGTCAAGAATCAAATGATTCATTGTGACATCAAGTGGCCTAAAAGGGCATGGGATGCATTGTGACACCACAGAGGTTAAGAGAAGCAAGGAAACATTGTGACCCAATGCAGGCTAACAATCTAATGATCCCTTGTGACACCAATGGGCCTAAAAGGGGCAGGGATGTATTGTGAAAGCATGGGGCCCAATAGAAACCTCGTACAATTACGCCACCATGGAGGCCAAGAATGAAATGATTCACTGTGACATCAAGTGGCCTAAAAGGGCATGGGATGCATTGTGACACCACAGAGGTTAAGAGAAGCAAGGAACCATTGTGACCCAATGCAGGCTAACAATCTAAGAATCCCTTTTGACACCAGGGGGCGCAAAAGGACCACGGATGAACCTTGACAGCATGGGGACCTATAGAAGCAAGGAACCATTATGCCACCATGAAGGCCAAGAATCAAATGGTTCATTGTGACATCAAGTGGCCTAAAAGGGCTTGGAATGCATTGTGACACCACAGAGGTTAAGAGAAGCAAGGAACCATTGTGACCCAATGCAGGCTAACAATCTAATGATCCATTGTGACACCAGGGGGTATAAAAAGGGCCAGGGATGGATTGTTTACAGCACGGGGACCAATAGAATCAAGGATCTATTATGCCACCATGGAGGCCAAGAATCAAATGATTCATTGTGACATCAAGTGGCCTAAAAGGGCATGGGATGCATTGTGACAGCACAGGGGTTAAGAGAATCAAGGATCCATTGTGACCCAATGGAGGCTAATAATCCCAGGATCCCATTTGACACCAGGGGGCGTAAAAGGGCCAGGGATGAATTGTGACAGCATGGGGCCCAATAGAAACAAGGAAGCATTATGCCACCATGGAGGCCAAGAATCAAATAATTCATTGTGACATCAAGTGGCCTAAAAGGGCATGGGATGCATTGTGACAGCACAGGGGTTAAGAAAAGCAAGGATCCATTGTGACCCAATGGAGGCTAACAATCTAATGATCCCTTTTGACACCAATGGGCCTAAAATGGACAGGGATGTATTGTGAAAGCATGGGGCCCAATTAAAAGCTGGTACAATTACGCCACCATGGAGGCCAAGAATCAAATGGTTCATTGTGACATCAAGTGGCCGAAAAAGGCATGGGATGCATTGTGACACCACAGAGGTTAAGAGAAGCAAGGAACCATTGTGACCCTATGCAGGCTAACAATCTAATGATCCCTTGTGGCACCAGGGGGTATTAAAAGGGCCAGGAGATGGATTGTTACAGCACGGGGACCAATAGAAGCAAGGAACTATTATGCCACCGTGGAGGCCAAGAGTCAAATGATTCATTGTGACATCAAGTGGCCTAAAAAGGCATGGGATGCATTGTGACACCACAGGGGTTAAGAGAAGCAAGGATCCATTGTCACCCAATTGAGGCTAACAATCTAAGGATCCCTTTTGACACCAATGGGCCTAAAAGGGACAGGGATGTATTGTGAAAGCCTTGGGCCCAGTGAAAACCTGGAACAATCAAGCCACCATGGAGGCCAAGAATCAAATGATTCATTGTGACATCAAGAGGCCTAAAAGGGCATGGGATGCGTTGTGACAGCACAGGGGTTAAGAGAAGCAAGGATCCATTGTGACCCAATGGAGGCTAATAATCCCAGGATGCCATTTGACACCAGGGGGCTTAAAAGGGCCAGGGATGAATTGTGACAGCATGGGGCCCTATAGAAACAAGGAAGCATTATGACACCATGGAGGCCAAGAATCAAATGATTCATTGTGACATCAAGTGGCCCAAAAGGGCATGGGATGCATTGTGACACCACAGAGGTTAAGAGAAGCAAGGAACCATTGTGACCCAATGCAGGCTAACAATCTAATGATCCCTTGTGGCACCAGGGGGTATAAAAAGGGCCAGGGATGGATTGTTACAGCACGGGGACCAATAGAAGCAAGGATCTATTATGCCACCGTGGAGGCCAAGAATCAAATCATTCATTGTGACATCAAGTGGCCTAAAAGGGCATGGGATGCATTGTGACACCACAGAGGTTAAGAGAAGCAAGGAACCATTGTGACCCAATGCAGGCTGACAATCTAATGATCCCTTGTGACACCAATGGGCCTAAAAGAGGCAGGGATGAATTGTGATAACATGGGGCCCAAGTAAAACCTGGTACAATTATGCCACCATGGAGGCCAAGAATCAAATGATTCATTGTGACATCAAGTGGCCTAAAAGGGCATGGGATGCATTGTGACACCACAGGGGTTAAGAGAAGCAAGGAACCATTGTGACCCAATGCAGGCTAACAATCTAAGGATCCCTTTTGACACCAGGGGGCGCAAAAGGGCCACGGATGAACTCTGACAGCATGGGGACCTATAGAAGCAAGGAACCATTATGACACCATGAAGGCCAAGAATCAAATGGTTCATTGTAAGACCAAGTGGCCTAAAAGGGCTTGGAATGCATTGTGACACCACAGAGGTTAAGAGAAGCAAGGAACCATTGTGACCCAATGCAGGCTAACAATCTAATGATCCCTTCTGGCACCAGGGGGTATAAAAAGGGCCAGGGATGGATTGTTACAGCACGGGGACCAATAGAATCAAGGATCTATTATGCCACCGTGGAGGCCAAGAATCAAATGATTCATTGTGACATCAAGTGGCCTAAAAGGGCATGGGATGCATTGTGACAGCACAGGGGTTAAGAGAAGCAAGGATCCATTGTGACCCAATGGAGGCTAATAATCCCAGGATCCCATTTGACACCAGGGGGCGTAAAAGGGCCAGGGATGAATTGTGACAGCATGGAGCCCAATAGAAACAAGGAAGCATTATGACACCATGGAGGCAAAGAATCAAATGATTCATTGTGACATCAAGTGGCCTAAAAGGGCATGGGATGCATTGTGACAGCACAGGGGTTAAGAAAAGCAAGGATCCATTGTGACCCAATGGAGGCTAACAATCTAATGATCCCTTTTGACACCAATGGGCCTAAAATGGACAGGGATGTATTGTGAAAGCATGGGGCCCAATTAAAAGCTGGTACAATTACGCCACCATGGAGGCCAAGAATCAAATGGTTCATTGTGACATCAAGTGGCCGAAAAAGGCATGGGATGCATTGTGACACCACAGAGGTTAAGAGAAGCAAGGAACCATTGTGACCCTATGCAGGCTAACAATCTAATGATCCCTTGTGGCACCAGGGGGTATTAAAAGGGCCAGGAGATGGATTGTTACAGCACGGGGACCAATAGAAGCAAGGATCTATTATGCCACCGTGGAGGCCAAGAGTCAAATGATTCATTGTGACATCAAGTGGCCTAAAAGGGCATGGGATGCATTGTGACACCACAGGGGTTAAGAGAAGCAAGGATCCATTGTCACCCAATTGAGGCTAACAATCTAAGGATCCCTTTTGACACCAATGGGCCTAAAAGGGACAGGGATGTATTGTGAAAGCCTTGGGCCCAGTGAAAACCTGGAACAATCAAGCCACCATGGAGGCCAAGAATCAAATGATTCATTGTGACATCAAGAGGCCTAAAAGGGCATGGGATGCGTTGTGACAGCACAGGGGTTAAGAGAAGCAAGGATCCATTGTGACCCAATGGAGGCTAATAATCCCAGGATGCCATTTGACACCAGGGGGCGTAAAAGGGCCAGGGATGAATTGTGACAGCATGGGGCCCAATAGAAACAAGGAAGCATTATGACACCATGGAGGCCAAGAATCAAATGATTCATTGTGACATCAAGTGGCCCAAAAGGGCATGGGATGCATTGTGACACCACAGAGGTTAAGAGAAGCAAGGAACCATTGTGACCCAATGCAGGCTAACAATCTAATGATCCCTTGTGGCACCAGGGGGTATAAAAAGGGCCAGGGATGGATTGTTACAGCACGGGGACCAATAGAAGCAAGGATCTATTATGCCACCGTGGAGGCCAAGAATCAAATGATTCATTGTGACATCAAGTGGCCTAAAAGGGCATGGGATGCATTGTGACACCACAGAGGTTAAGAGAAGCAAGGAACCATTGTGACCCAATGCAGGCTGACAATCTAATGATCCCTTGTGACACCAATGGGCCTAAAAGAGGCAGGGATGAATTGTGATAACATGGGGCCCAAGTAAAACCTGGTACAATTATGCCACCATGGAGGCCAAGAATCAAATGATTCATTGTGACATCAAGTGGCCTAAAAGGGCATGGGATGCATTGTGACACCACAGGGGTTAAGAGAAGCAAGGAACCATTGTGACCCAATGCAGGCTAACAATGTAAGGATCCCTTTTGACACCAGGGGGCGCAAAAGGGCCACGGATGAACTCTGACAGCATGGGGACCTATAGAAGCAAGGAACCATTATGACACCATGAAGGCCAAGAATCAAATGGTTCATTGTAAGACCAAGTGGCCTAAAAGGGCTTGGAATGCATTGTGACACCACAGAGGTTAAGAGAAGCAAGGAACCATTGTGACCCAATGCAGGCTAACAATCTAATGATCCCTTCTGGCACCAGGGGGTATAAAAAGGGCCAGGGATGGATTGTTACAGCACGGGGACCAATAGAATCAAGGATCTATTATGCCACCGTGGAGGCCAAGAATCAAATGATTCATTGTGACATCAAGTGGCCTAAAAGGGCATGGGATGCATTGTGACAGCACAGGGGTTAAGAGAAGCAAGGATCCATTGTGACCCAATGGAGGCTAATAATCCCAGGATCCCATTTGACACCAGGGGGCGTAAAAGGGCCAGGGATGAATTGTGACAGCATGGAGCCCAATAGAAACAAGGAAGCATTATGTCACCATGGAGGCAAAGAATCAAATGATTCATTGTGACATCAAGTGGCCTAAAAGGGCATGGGATGCATTGTGACAGCACAGGGGTTAAGAAAAGCAAGGATCCATTGTGACCCAATGGAGGCTAACAATCTAATGATCCCTTTTGACACCAATGGGCCTAAAATGGACAGGGATGTATTGTGAAAGCATGGGGCCCAATTAAAAGCTGGTACAATTACGCCACCCTGGAGGCCAAGAATCAAATGGTTCATTGTGACATCAAGTGGCCGAAAAAGGCATGGGATGCATTGTGACACCACAGAGGTTAAGAGAAGCAAGGAACCATTGTGACCCTATGCAGGCTAACAATCTAATGATCCCTTGTGGCACCAGGGGGTATTAAAAGGGCCAGGAGATGGATTGTTACAGCACGGGGACCAATAGAAGCAAGGATCTATTATGCCACCGTGGAGGCCAAGAGTCAAATGATTCATTGTGACATCAAGTGGCCTAAAAAGGCATGGGATGCATTGTGACACCACAGGGGTTAAGAGAAGCAAGGATCCATTGTCACCCAATTGAGGCTAACAATCTAAGGATCCCTTTTGACACCAATGGGCCTAAAAGGGTCAGGGATGTATTGCGAAAGCATTGGGCCCAGTGAAAACCTGGAACAATCAAGCCACCATGGAGGCCAAGAATCAAATGATTCATTGTGACATCAAGTGGCCTAAAAGGGCATGGGATGCATTGTGACTGCACAGGGGCTAAGAGAAGCAAGGATCCATTGTGACCCAATGGAGGCTAATAATCCCAGGATCCCATTTGACACCAGGGGGCGTAAAAGGGCCAGGGATGAATTGTGACAGCATGGGGCCCAATAGAAACAAGGAAGCATTATGACACCATGGAGGCAAAGAATCAAATGATTCATTGTGACATCAAGTGGCCTAAAAGGGCATGGGATGCATTGTGACACCACAGGGGTTAAGAGAAGCAAGGAACCATTGTGACCCAATGCAGGCTAACAATCTAAGAATCCCTTTTGACACCAGGGGGCGGAAAAGGGCCACGGATGAACTCTGACAGCATGGGGACCTATAGAAGCAAGGAACCATTATGACACCATGAAGGCCAAGAATCAAATGGTTCATTGTAAGACCAAGTGGCCTAAAAGGGCTTGGAATGCATTGTGACACCACAGAGGTTAAGAGAAGCAAGGAACCATTGTGGCCCCATGCAGGCTAACACTCTAATGATCCCTTCTGGCACCAGGGGGTATAAAAAGGGCCAGGGATGGATTGTTACAGCACGGGGACCAATAGAAGCAAGGATCTATTATGCCACCGTGGAGGCCAAGAATCAAATGATTCATTGTGACATCAAGTGGCCTAAAAGGGCATGGGATGCATTGTGACACCACAGAGGTTAAGAGAAGCAAGGAACCATTGTGACCCAATGCAGGCTAATAATCCCAGGATCCCATTTGACACCAGGGGGCGGAAAAGGGCCAGGGATGAATTGTGACAGCATGGGGCCCAATAGAAACAAGGAACCATTATGACACCATGGAGGCCAAGAATCAAATGATTCATTGTGACATCTGATGGCCGAAAAAGTCATGGGATGCATTGTGACACCACAGAGGTTAAGAGAAGCAAGGAACCATTGTGACCCTATGCAGGCTAACAATCTAATGATCCCTTGTGACACCAGGGATTATAAAAAGGGCCAGGGATGGATTGTTACAGCACGGGGACCAATAGAAGCAAGGATCTATTATGCCACCGTGGAGGCCAAGAGTCAAATGATTCATTGTGACATCAAGTGGCCTAAAAAGGCATGGGATGCATTGTGACACCACAGGGGTTAAGAGAAGCAAGGATCCATTGTCACCCAATTGAGGCTAACAATCTAAGGATCCCTTTTGACACCAATGGGCCTAAAAGGGTCAGGGATGTATTGTGAAAGCATTGGGCCCAGTGAAAACCTGGAACAATCAAGCCACCATGGAGGCCAAGAATCAAATGATTCATTGTGACATCAAGAGGCCTAAAAGGGCATGGGATGCATTGTGACAGCACAGGGGTTAAGAGAAGCAAGGATCCATTGTGACCCAATGGAGGCTAATAATCCCAGGATGCCATTTGACACCAGGGGGCGTAAAAGGGCCAGGGATGAATTGTGACAGCATGGGGCCCAATAGAAACAAGGAAGCATTATGACACCAGGGAGGCCAAGAATCAAATGATTCATTGTGACATCAAGTGGCCTAAAAGGGCATGGGATGCATTGTGACACCACAGGGGTATGGAGAAGCAAGGATCCATTGTGACCCAATGGAGGCTAATAATCCCAGGATCCCATTTGACACCAGGGGGCGTAAAAGGGCCAGGGATTAATTGTTACAGCACGGGGACCAATAGAAGCAAGGATTTATTATGCCACCATGGAAGCCAAGAATCAAATAATTCATTGTGACATCATGTGGCCTAAAGGGGAATGGGATGCATTGTGACACCACAGAGGTAAAGAGAAGCAAGGAACCATTGTGACCCAATGCAGGCTAACAATCTAATGATCCCTTGTGACACCAATGGGCCTAAAAGGGGCAGGGATGTATTGTGAAAGCATGGGGCCCAATTAAAACCTGGTACAATTATGCCACCATGGAGGCCAAGAATGAAATGATTCATTGTGACATCAAGTGGCCTAAAAGGGCATGGGATGCATTGTGACACCACAGAGGTTAAGAGAAGCACGGAACCATTGTGACCCAATGCGGGCTAACAATCTAATGATTCCTTGTGACACCAATGGGCCTAAAAGGGCCAGGGATGGATTGTTACAGCACGGGGACCAATAGAAGCAAGGATCTATTATGCCACCATGGAGGCCAAGAATCAAATCATTCATTGTGACATCATGTGGCCTAAAAGGGCATGGGATGCATTGTGACACCACAGAGGTTAAGAGAAGCAAGGAACCATTGTGACCCAATGCAGGCTAACAATCTAAGAATCCCTTTTGACACCAGGGGGCGCAAAAGGACCACGGATGAACCTTGACAGCATGGGGACCTATAGAAGCAAGGAACCATTATGCCACCATGAAGGCCAAGAATCAAATGGTTCATTGTGACATCAAGTGGCCTAAAAGGGCTTGGAATGCATTGTGACACCACAGAGGTTAAGAGAAGCAAGGAACCATTGTGACCCAATGCAGGCTAACAATCTAATGATGCCTTGTGGCACCAGGGGGTATAAAAAGGGCCAGGGATGGATTGTTTACAGCACAGGGACCAATAGAATCAAGGATCTATTATGCCACCATGGAGGCCAAGAATCAAATGATTCATTGTGACATCAAGTGGCCTAAAAGGGCATGGGATGCATTGTGACACCACAGGGGTTAAGAGAAGCAAGGAACCATTGTGACCCAATGCAGGCTAACAATCTAAGGATCCCTTCTGACACCAGGGGGCGGAAAAGGACCACGGATGAACTCTGACAGCATGGGGACCTATAGAAGCAAGGAACCATTATGACACCATGAAGGCCAAGAATCAAATGGTTCATTGTAAGACCAAGTGGCCTAAAAGGGCTTGGAATGCATTGTGACACCACAGAGGTTAAGAGAAGCAAGGAACCATTGTGACCCAATGCAGGCTAACAATCTAAAGATCCCTTGTGGCACCAGGGGGTATAAAAAGGGCCAGGGATGGATTGTTACAGCACGGGGACCAATAGAATCAAGGATCTATTATGCCACCGTGGAGGCCAAGAATCAAATGATTCATTGTGACATCAAGTGGCCTAAAAGGGCATGGGATGCATTGTGACAGCACAGGGGTTAAGAGAAGCAAGGATCCATTGTGACCCAAAGGAGGCTAATAATCCCAGGATCCCATTTGACACCAGGGGGCGTAAAAGGGCCAGGGATGAATTGTGACAGCATGGAGCCCAATAGAAACAAGGAAGCATTATGACACCATGGAGGCAAAGAATCAAATGATTCATTGTGACATCAAGTGGCCTAAAAGGGCATGGGATGCATTGTGACAGCACAGGGGTTAAGAGAAGCAAGGATCCATTGTGACCCAATGGAGGCTAATAATCCCAGGATCCCATTTGACACCAGGGGGCGTAAAAGGTCCAGGGATGAATTGTGACAGCATGGGGCCCAATAGAAACAAGGAAGCATTATGACACCATGGAGGCCAAGAATCAAATGATTCATTGTGACATCAAGTGTCCTAAAAGGGCTTGGAATGCATTGTGACACCACAGAGGTTAAGAGAAGCAAGGAACCATTGTGAACCCATGCAGGCTAACAATCTAATGATCCCTTGTGACACCAATGGGCCTAAAAGAGGCAGGGATGAATTGTGATAACATGGGGCCCAAGTAAAACCTGGTACAGTTATGCCAGCATGGAGGCCAAGAATCAAATGATTCATTGTGACATCAAGTGGCCTAAAAGGGCATGGGATGCATTGTGACACCACAGGGGTTAAGAGAAGCAAGGAACCATTGTGACCCAATGCAGGCTAACAATCTAAGAATCCCTTTTGACACCAGGGGGCGGAAAAGGGCCACGGATGAACTCTGACAGCATGGGGACCTATAGAAGCAAGGAACCATTATGACACCATGAAGGCCAAGAATCAAATGGTTCATTGTAAGACCAAGTGGCCTAAAAGGGCTTGGAATGCATTGTGACACCACAGAGGTTAAGAGAAGCAAGGAACCATTGTGAACCCATGCAGGCTAACAATCTAATGATCCCTTGTGGCACCAGGGGGTATAAAAAGGGCCAGGGATGGATTGTTACAGCACGGGGACCAATAGAATCAAGGATCTATTATGCCACCGTGGAGGCCAAGAATCAAATGATTCATTGTGACATCAAGTGGCCTAAAAGGGCATGGGATGCATTGTGACAGCACAGGGGTTAAGAAAAGCAAGGATCCATTGTGACCCAATGGAGGCTAATAATCCCAGGATCTCATTTGACACCAGGGGGCGGAAAAGGGCCAGGGATGAATTGTGACAGCATGGGGCCCAATAGAAACAAGGAACCATTATGACACCAGGGAGGCCAAGAATCAAATGATTCATTGTGACATCTAGTGGCCGAAAATGGCATGGGATGCATTGTGACACCACAGAGGTTAAGAGAAGCAAGGAAACATTGTGACCCTATGCAGGCTAACAATCTAATGATCCCTTGTGGCACCAGGGGGTATAAAAAGGGCCAGGGATGGATTGTTACAGCACGGGGACCAATAGAAGCAAGGATCTATTATGCCACCGTGGAGGCCAAGAGTCAAATGATTCATTGTGACATCAAGTGGCCTAAAAAGGCATGGGATGCATTGTGACACCACAGGGGTTAAGAGAAGCAAGGATCCATTGTCACCCAATTGAGGCTAACAATCTAAGGATCCCTTTTGACACCAATGGGCCTAAAAGGGTCAGGGATGTATTGTGAAAGCATTGGGCCCAGTGAAAACCTGGGACAATCAAGCCACCATGGAGGCCAAGAATCAAATGATTCATTGTGACATCAAGAGGCCTAAAAGGGCATGGGATGCATTGTGACAGCACAGGGGTTAAGAGAAGCAAGGATCCATTGTGACCCAATGGAGGCTAATAATCCCAGGATCCCATTTGACACCAGGGGGCGTAAAAGGGCCAGGGATGAATTGTGACAGCATGGGGCCCAATAGAAACAAGGAAGCATTATGACACCAGGGAGGCCAAGAATCAAATGATTCATTGTGACATCAAGTGGCCTAAAAGGGCATGGGATGCATTGTGACACCACAGAGGTTAAGAGAAGCAAGGAACCATTGTGACCCAATGCAGGCTAACAATCTAATGATCCCTTGTGGCACCAGGGGGTATAAAAAGGGCCAGGGATGGATTGTTGCAGCACGGGGACCAATAGAAGCAAGGATCTATTATGGCACCGTGGAGGCCATGAATCAAATGATTCATTGTGACATCATGTGGCCTAAAAGGGCATGGGATGCATTGTGACACCACAGAGGTTAAGAGAAGCAAGGAACCATTGTGACCCAATGCAGGCTGACAATCTAATGATCCCTTGTGACACCAATGGGCCTAAAAGAGGCAGGGATGAATTGTGATAACATGGGGCCCAAGTAAAACCTGGTACAATTATGCCACCATGGAGGCCAAGAATCAAATGATTCATTGTGACATCAAGTGGCCTAAAAGGGCATGGGATGCATTGTGACACCACAGGGGTTACGAGAAGCAAGGAACCATTGTGACCCAATGCAGGCTAACAATCTAAGAATCCCTTTTGACACCAGGGGGCGGAAAAGGGCCACGGATGAACTCTGACAGCATGGGGACCTATAGAAGCAAGGAACCATTATGACACCATGAAGGCCAAGAATCAAATGGTTCATTGTAAGACCAAGTGGCCTAAAAGGGCTTGGAATGCATTGTGACACCACAGAGGTTAAGAGAAGCAAGGAACCATTGTGACCCAATGCAGGCTAACAATCTAATGATCCCTTGTGACACCAATGGGCCTAAAAGGGCCAGGGATGAATTGTTACAGCACGGGGATCAATAGATGCAAGGATTTATTATGCCACCATGGAAGCCAAGAATCAAATAATTCATTGTGACATCATGTGGCCTAAAAGGGCATGGGATGCATTGTGACACCACAGAGGTTAAGAGAAGCAAGGAACCATTGTGACCCAATGCAGGCTAACAATCTAATGATCCCTTGTGACGCCAATGGGCCTAAAAGGGGCAGGGATGTATTGTGAAAGCATGGGGCCCAATAGAAACCTCGTACAATTACGCCACCATGGAGGCCAAGAATCAAAGGATTCATTGTGACATCAAGTGGCCTAAAAGGGCATGGGATGCATTGTGACACCACAGAGGTTAAGAGAAGCAAGGAACCATTGTGACCCAATGCAGGCTAACAATCTAATGATCCCTTGTGACACCAATGGGCCTAAAAGGGCCAGGGATGAATTGTAACAGCACGAGCAGCAATAGAAGCAAGGATCTATTATGCCACCATGGAGGCCAAGAATCAAATAATTCATTGTGACATCATGTGGCCTAAAAGGGCATGGGATGCATTGTGACAGCACAGGGGTTAAGAAAAGCAAGGATCCATTGTGACCCAATGGAGGCTAATAATGCCAGGATCTCATTTGACACCAGGGGGCGTAAAAGGGCCAGGGATGAATTGTGACAGCATGGGGCCCAATAGAAACAAGGAACCATTATGACACCATGGAGGCCAAGAATCAAATGATTCATTGTGACATCTAGTGGCCGAAAGGGGCATGGGATGCATTGTGACACCACAGAGTTTAAGAGAAGCAAGGAACCATTGTGACCCAATGCAGGCTAACAATCTAATGATCCCTTGTGACACCAATGGGCCTAAAAGGGCCAGGGATGAATTGTGAAAGCATGGGGCCCAAGTAAAACCTGGTACAATTATGCCACCATGGAGGCCAAGAATCAAATGATTCATTGTGACATCAAGTGGCCTAAAAGGGCATGGGATGCATTGTGACAGCACAGGGGTTAAGAGAAGCAAGGATCCATTGTGACCCAATGGAGGCTAATAATCCCAGGATCCCATTTGACACCAGGGGGCGTAAAAGGGCCAGGGATGAATTGTGACAGCATGGAGCCCAATAGAAACAAGGAACCATTATGACACCATTGTGGTCAAGAATCAAATGATTCATTGTGACATTAAGTGGCCTAAAAGGGCATGGGATGCATTGTGACACCACAGAGGTTAAGAGAAGCAAGGAACCATTGTGACCCAATGCAGGCTAACAATCTAATGATCCCTTGTGGCACCAGGGGGTATAAAAAGGGCCAGGGATGGATTGTTACAGCACGGGGACCAATAGAAGCAAGGATCTATTATGCCACCGTGGAGGCCAAGAATCAAATCATTCATTGTGACATCAAGTGGCCTAAAAGGGCATGGGATGCATTGTGACAGCACAGGGGTTAAGAAAAGCAAGGATCCATTGTGACCCAATGCAGGCTAAGAATCTAATGATCCCTTGTGACACCAATGGGCCTTAAAGGGGCAGGGATGATTTGTGAAAGCATGGGGCCCCAGTAAATCCTGGTACAATTATGCCACCATGGAGGCCAAGAATCAAATGATTCATTGTGACATCAAGTGGCCTAAAAGGGCATGGGATGCATTGTGACAGCACAGGTGTTAAGAGAAGCAAGGAACCATTGTGACCCAATGCAGGCTAACAATCTAATGATCCCTTGTGGCACCAGGGGGTTTAAAAAGGGCCAGGGATGGATTGTTACAGCACGGGGACCAATAGAAGCAAGGATCTATTATGCCACCATGGAGGCCAAGAAACAAATAATTCATTGTGACATCAAGTGGCCTAAAAGTGCATGGGATGCATTGTGACAGCACAGGGGTTAAGAGAAGCAAGGATCCATTGTGACCCAATGGAGGCTAACAATCTAATGATCCCTTTTGACACCAATGGGCCTAAAAGTGGCAGGGATGTATTGTGAAAGCATGGGGCCCAATTAAAACCTGGTACAATTATGCCATCATGGAGGCCAAGAATCAAATGATTCATTGCGACATTAAGTGGCCTAAAAGGGCATGGGATGCATTGTGACAGCACAGGGGTTAAGAGAAGCAAGGAACCATTGTGACCCAATGCAGGCTAACAATCTAAGAATCCCTTTTGAAACCAGGGGGCGCAAAAGCACCACGGATGAACTCTGACAGCATGGGGACCTATAGAAGCAAGGAACCATTATGACACCATGAAGGCCAAGAATCAAATGATTCATTGTAAGACCAAGTGGCCTAAAAGGGCTTGGAATGCATTGTGACAGCACAGAGGTTAAGAGAAGCAAGGAACCATTGTGACCCAATGCAGGCTAACACTCTAATGATCCCTTCTGGCACCAGGGGGTATATAAAGGGCCAGGGATGGATTGTTGCAGCACGGGGACCAATAGAAGCAAGGATCTATTATGCCACCATGAAGGCCAAGAATCAAATGGTTCATTGTAAGACCAAGTGGCCTAAAAGGGCTTGGAATGCATTGTGACAGCACAGAGGTTAAGAGAAGCAAGGAACCATTGTGACCCTATGCAGGCTAACAATCTAATGATCCCTTGTGGCACCAGGGGGTATAAAAAGGGCCACGGATGGATTGTTACAGCACGGGGACCAATAGAATCAAGGATCTATTATGCCACCGTGGAGGCCAAGAATCAAATGATTCATTGTGACATCAAGTGGCCTAAAAGGGCATGGGATGCATTGTGACAGCACAGGGGTTAAGAGAAGCAAGGATCCATTGTGACCCAATGGAGGCTAATAATCCCAGGATCCCATTTGACACCAGGGGGCGTAAAAGGGCCAGGGATGTATTGTGAAAGCATGGGGCCCAATTAAACCCTGGTAGAATTACGCCATCATGGAGGCCAAGAATCAAATGATTCATTGTGACATCAAGCAGCCTAAAAGGGCATGGGATGCATTGTGACAGCACAGGGGTTAAGAGAAACAAGGAACCATTGTGACCCAATGCAGGCTAACAATCTAAGAATCCCTTTTGAAACCAGGGGGCGCAAAAGCACCACGGATGAACTCTGACAGCATGGGGACCTATAGAAGCAAGGAACCATTATGACACCATGAAGGCCAAGAATCAAATGATTCATTGTGACATCAAGCGGCCTAAAAGGGCATGGGATGCATTGTGACACCACAGAGGTAAAGAGAAGCAAGGAACCATTGTGACCCAATGCAGGCTAACAATCTAATGATCCCTTGTGACAACAAAGGGCCTAAAAGGGCCAGGGATGGATTGTTACAGCACAGGGACCAATAGAAGCAAGGATCTATTATGCCACCATGGAGGCCAAGAATCAAATAATTCATTGTGACATCAAGTGGCCTAAAAGGGCATGGGATGCATTGTGACACCACAGAGGTAAAGAGAAGCAAGGATCCATTGTGACCCAATGCAGGCTAACGATCTAATGATCCCTTTTGACGCCAATGGTCCTAAAAGGGGCAGGGATGTATTGTGAAAGCATGGGGCCCAATAGAAACCTCGTACGATTACGCCACCATGGAGGCCAAGAATCAAAGGATTCATTGTGACATCAAGTGGCCTAAAAGGGTATGGGATGCATTCTGACACCACAGAGGTTAAGAGAAGCAAGGAACCATTGTGACCCAATGCAGGCTAACAATCTAATGATCCCTTCTTACACCAATGGGCCTAAAAGGGCCAGGGATGAATTGTTACAGCACGGGCAGCAATAGAAGCAAGGATCTATTATGCCACCATGGAGGCCAAGAATCAAATAATTCATTGTGACATCAAGTGGCCTAAAAGGGCATGGGATGCATTGTGACAGCACAGGGGTTAAGAAAAGCAAGGATCCATTGTGACCCAATGGAGGCTAATAATGCCAGGATCTCATTTGACACCAGGGGGCGTAAAAGGGCCAGGGATGAATTGTGACAGCATGGGGCCCAATAGAAACAAGGAACCATTATGACACCATGGAGGCCAAGAATCAAATGATTCATTGTGACATCTAGTGGCCGAAAAGGGCATGGGATGCATTGTGACACCACAGAGGTTAAGAGAAGCAAGGAACCATTGTGACCCAATGCAGGCTAACAATCTAATGATCCATTGTGACACCAATGGGCCTAAAAGAGGCAGGGATGAATTGTGATAACATGGGGCCCATGTAAAACCTGGTACAATTATGCCACCATGGAGGCCAAGAATCAAATGATTCATTGTGACATCAAGTGGCCTAAAAGGGCATGGGATGCATTGTGACAGCACAGGGGTTAAGAGAAGCAAGGATCCATTTTGACCCAATGGAGGCTAATAATCCCAGGATCCCATTTGACACCAGGGGGCTTAAAAGGGCCAGGGATGAATTGTGACAGCATGGAGCCCAATAGAAACAAGGAACCATTATGACACCATGGTGGTCAAGAATCAAATGATTCATTGTGACATTAAGTGGCCTAAAAGGGCATGGGATGCATTGTGACACCACAGAGGTTAAGAGAAGCAAGGAACCATTGTGACCCAATGCAGGCTAAGAATCTAATGATCCCTTGTGACACCAGTGGGCCTTAAAGGGGCAGGGATGATTTGTGAAAGCATGGGCCCCAAGTAAATCCTGGTACAATTATGCCACCATGGAGGCCAAGAATCAAATGATTCATTGTGACATCAAGTGGCCTAAAAGGGCATGGGATGCATTGTGACAGCACAGGTGTTAAGAGAAGCAAGGAACCATTGTGACCCAATGCAGGCTAACAATCTAATGATCCCTTGTGGCACCAGGGGGTTTAAAAAGGGCCAGGGATGGATTGTTACAGCACGGGGACCAATAGAAGCAAGGATCTATTATGCCACCATGGAGGCCAAGAAACAAATAATTCATTGTGACATCAAGTGGCCTAAAATGCATGGGATGCATTGTGACAGCACAGGGGTTAAGAGAAGCAAGGATCCATTGTGACCCAATGGAGGCTAACAATCTAATGATCCCTTTTGACACCAATGGGCCTAAAAGTGGCAGGGATGTATTGTGAAAGCATGGGGCCCAATTAAAACCTGGTACAATTACGCCATCATGGAGGCCAAGAATCAAATGATTCATTGCGACATTAAGTGGCCTAAAAGGGCATGGGATGCATTGTGACAGCACAGGGGTTAAGAGAAGCAAGGAACCATTGTGACCCAATGCAGGCTAACAATCTAAGAATCCCTTTTGAAACCAGGGGGCGCAAAAGCACCACGGATGAACTCTGACAGCATGGGGACCTATAGAAGCAAGGAACCATTATGACACCATGAAGGCCAAGAATCAAATGATTCATTGTAAGACCAAGTGGCCTAAATGGGCTTGGAATGCATTGTGACAGCACAGAGGTTAAGAGAAGCAAGGAACCATTGTGACCCAATGCAGGCTAACACTCTAATGATCCCTTCTGGCACCAGGGGGTATATAAAGGGCCAGGGATGGATTGTTGCAGCACGGGGACCAATAGAAGCAAGGATCTATTATGCCACCATGAAGGCCAAGAATCAAATGGTTCATTGTAAGACCAAGTGGCCTAAAAGGGCTTGGAATGCATTGTGACAGCACAGAGGTTAAGAGAAGCAAGGAACCATTGTGACCCTATGCAGGCTAACAATCTAATGATCCCTTGTGGCACCAGGGGGTATAAAAAGGGCCAGGGATGGATTGTTACAGCACGGGGACCAATAGAATCAAGGATCTATTATGCCACCGTGGAGGCCAAGAATCAAATGATTCATTGTGACATCAAGTGGCCTAAAAGGGCATGGGATGCATTGTGACAGCACAGGGGTTAAGAGAAGCAAGGATCCATTGTGACCCAATGCAGGCTAATAATCCCAGGATCCCATTTGACACCAGGGGGCGTAAAAGGGCCAGGGATGAGTTGTGACAGCATGGGGCCCAATAGAAACAAGGAACCATTATGACAGCATGGAGGCCAAGAATCAAATGATTCATTGTGACATCAAGCGGCCTAAAAGGGCATGGGATGCATTGTGACACCACAGAGGTAAAGAGAAGCAAGGATCCATTGTGACCCAATGCAGGCTAAGAATCTAATGATCCCTTGTGACACCAATGGGCCTTAAAGGGGCAGGGATGATTTGTGAAAGCATGGGGCCCCAGTAAATCCTGGTACAATTATGCCACCATGGAGGCCAAGAATCAAATGGTTCATTGTGACATCAAGTGGCCTAAAAGGGCATGGGATGCATTGTGACAGCACAGGTGTTAAGAGAAGCAAGGAACCATTGTGACCCAATGCAGGCTAACAATCTAATGATCCCTTGTGGCACCAGGGGGTATAAAAAGGGCCAGGGATGGATTGTTACAGCACGGGGACCAATAGAAACAAGGATCTATTATGCCACCGTGGAGGCCAAGAAACAAATAATTCATTGTAACATCAAGTGGCCTAAAAGTGCATGGGATGCATTGTGACAGCACAGGGGTTAAGAGAAGCAAGGATCCATTGTGACCCAATGGAGGCTAACAATCTAATGATCCCTTTTGACACCAATGGGCCTAAAAGGGGCAGGGATGTATTGTGAAAGCATGGGGCCCAATTAAAACCTGGTACAATTACGCCATCATGGAGGCCAAGAATCAAATGATTCATTGCGACATTAAGTGGCCTAAAAGGGCATGGGATGCATTGTGACAGCACAGGGGTTAAGAGAAGCAAGGAACCATTGTGACCCTATGCAGGCTAACAATCTAATGATCCCTTGTGACAACAAAGGGCCTAAAAGGGCCAGGGATGGATTGTTACAGCACAGGGACCAATAGAAGCAAGGATCTATTATGCCACCATGGAGGCCAAGAATCAAATAATTCATTGTGACATCAAGTGGCCTAAAAGGGCATGGGATGCATTGTGACACCACAGAGGTAAAGAGAAGCAAGGATCCATTGTGACCCAAGGCAGGCTAACAATCTAATGATCCCTTTTGACACCAATGGGCCTAAAAGGTCAGGGATGTATTGTGAAGGCATGGGGCCCAATTAAAACCTGGTACAATTTACGCCACCATGGAGGCCAAGAATCAAATGATTCATTGTGACATCAAGTGGCCTAAAAGGGCATGGGATGCATTGTGACACCACAGGGGTTAAGAGAAACAAGGCACCATTGTAACCCAATGCAGGCAAACAATCTAAGAATCCCTTTTGACACCAGGGGGCGCAAAAGGACCACGGATGAACTCTGACAGCATGGGGACCTATAGAAGCAAGGAACCATTATGACACCATGAAGGCCAAGAATCAAATGGTTCATTGTGACATCAAGTGGCCTAAAAGGGCTTGGAATGCATTGTGACAGCACAGAGGTAAAGAGAAGCAAGGAACCATTGTGACCCAATGCAGGCTAACAATCTAATGATCCCTTGTGGCGCCAGGGGGTATAAAAAGGGCCAGGGATGGATTCTTACAGCACGGGGACCAATAGAAGCAAGGATCTATTATGCCACCATGGAGGCCAAGAATCAAATGATTCATTGTGACATCAAGTGGCCTAAAAGGGCATGGGATGCATTGTGACACCACAGGGGTTAAGAGAAGCAAGGAACCATTGTGACCCAATGCAGGCTAACAATCTAATGATCCCTTGTGACACCAATGGGCCTAAAAGGGCCAGGGATGTATTGTTACAGCACGGGGACCAATAGAAGCAAGGATCTATTATGCCACGATGGAGGCCAAGAATCAAGTGATTCATTGTGACATCAAGTGGCCTAAAAGGGCATGGGATGCATTGTGACACCACAGGGGTTAAGAGAAGCAAGGAACCATTGTGACCCAATGCAGGCTAACAATCTCAGAATCCCTTTTGAAACCAGGGGGCGCAAAAGGACCACGGATGAACTCTGACAGCATGGGGACCTATAGAAGCAAGGAACCATTATGACACCATGAAGGCCAAGAATCAAATGGTTCATTGTAAGACCAAGTGGCCTAAAAGGGCTTGGAATGCATTGTGACAGCACAGAGGTTAAGAGAAGCAAGGAACCATTGTGACCCAATGCAGGCTAACAATCTAATGATCCCTTGTGACACCAGGGGATATAAAAAGGGCCAGGGATGGATTGTTACAGCACGGGGACAAATAGAAGCAAGGATCTATTATGCCACCGTGGAGGCCAAGAATCAAATGATTCATTGTGACATCATGTGGCCTAAAAGGGCATGGGATGCATTGTGACAGCACAGGCGTTAAGAGAAGCAAGGATCCATTGTGACCCCATGCAGGCTAACAATCTAATGATCCCTTGTGACACCAATGGGCCTAAAAGGGGCAGGGATGATTTGTGAAAGCATGGGGCCCCAGTAAAACCTGGTACAATTATGCCACCATGGAGGCCAAGAATCAAATGATTCATTGTGACATCAAGTGGCCTAAAAGGGCATGGGATGCATTGTGACAGCACAGGGGTTAAGAAAAGCAAGGATCCATTGTGACCCAATGGAGGCTAATAATCCCAGGATCTCATTTGACACCAGGGGGCGTAAAAGGGCCAGGGATGAATTGTGACAGCATGGGGCCCAATAGAAACAAGGAACCATTATGACACCATGAAGGCCAAGAATCAAATGATTCATTGTGACATCTAGTGGCCGAAAGGGGCATGGGATGCATTGTGACACCACAGAGGTTAAGAGAAGCAAGGAACCATTGTGACCCAATGCAGGCTAACAATCTAATGATCCCTTGTGACACCAATGGGCCTAAAAGGGCCAGGGATGAATTGTGAAAGCATGGGGCCCAAGTAAAACCTGGTACAATTATGCCACCATGGAGGCCAAGAATCAAATGATTCATTGTGACATCAAGTGGCCTAAAAGGGCATGGGATGCATTGTGACAGCACAGGGGTTAAGAGAAGCAAGGATCCATTGTGACCCAATGGAGGCTAATAATCCCAGGATCCCATTTGACACCAGGGGGCTTAAAAGGGCCAGGGATGAATTTTTACAGCATGGAGCCCAATAGAAACAAGGAACCATTATGACACCATGGTGGTCAAGAATCAAATGATTCATTGTGACATCAAGTGGCCTAAAAGGGCATGGGATGCATTGTGACGCCACAGAGGTTAAGAGAAGCAAGGAACCATTGTGACCCAATGCAGGCTAACAATCTAATGATCCCTTGTGACACCAATGGGCCTTAAAGGGGCAGGGATGATTTGTGAAAGCATGGGGCCCCAGTAAATCCTGGTACAATTATGCCACCATGGAGGCCAAGAATCAAATGATTCATTGTGACATCAAGTGGCCTAAAAGGGCATGGGATGCATTGTGACAGCACAGGTGTTAAGAGAAGCAAGGAACCATTGTGACCCAATGCAGGCTAACAATCTAATGATCCCTTGTGGCACCAGGGGGTATAAAAAGGGCCAGGGATGGATTCTTACAGCGCGGGGACCAATAGAAGCAAGGATCTATTATGCCACCGTGGAGGCCAAGAAACAAATAATTCATTGTGACATCAAGTGGCCTAAAAGTGCATGGGATGCATTGTGACAGCACAGGGGTTAAGAGAAGCAAGGATCCATTGTGACCCAATGGAGGCTAACAATCTAATGATCCCTTTTGACAGCAATGGGCCTAAAAGGGGCAGGGATGTATTGTGAAAGCATGGGGCCCAATTAAAACCTGGTACAATTACGCCATCATGGAGGCAAAGAATCAAATAATTCATTGCGACATTAAGTGGCCTAAAAGGGCATGGGATGCATTGTGACAGCACAGGGGTTAAGAGAAGCAAGGAACCATTGTGACCCAATGCAGGCTAACAATCTAAGAATCCCTTTTGAAACCAGGGGGCGCAAAAGCACCACGGATGAACTCTGACAGCATGGGGACCTATAGAAGCAAGGAACCATTATGACACCATGAAGGCCAAGAATCAAATGATTCATTGTAAGACCAAATGGCCTAAAAGGGCTTGGAATGCATTGTGACAGCACAGAGGTTAAGAGAAGCAAGGAACCATTGTGACCCAATGCAGGCTAACACTCTAATGATCCCTTCTGGCACCAGGGGGTATATAAAGGGCCAGGGATGGATTGTTGCAGCACGGGGACCAATAGAAGCAAGGATCTATTATGCCACCATGAAGGCCAAGAATCAAATGGTTCATTGTAAGACCAAGTGGCCTAAAAGGGCTTGGAATGCATTGTGACAGCACAGAGGTTAAGAGAAGCAAGGAACCATTGTGACCCTATGCAGGCTAACAATCTAATGATCCCTTGTGGCACCAGGGGGTATAAAAAGGGCCAGGGATGGATTGTTACAGCACGGGGACCAATAGAATCAAGGATCTATTATGCCACCGTGGAGGCCAAGAATCAAATGATTCATTGTGACATCAAGTGGCCTAAAAGGGCATGGGATGCATTGTGACAGCACAGGGGTTAAGAGAAGCAAGGATCCATTGTGACCCAATGCAGGCTAATAATCCCAGGATCCCATTTGACACCAGGGGGCGTAAAAGGGCCAGGGATGAGTTGTGACAGCATGGGGCCCAATAGAAACAAGGAACCATTATGACAGCATGGAGGCCAAGAATCAAATGATTCATTGTGACATCAAGCGGCCTAAAAGGGCATGGGATGCATTGTGACACCACAGAGGTAAAGAGAAGCAAGGATCCATTGTGACCCAATGCAGGCTAAGAATCTAATGATCCCTTGTGACACCAATGGGCCTTAAAGGGGCAGGGATGATTTGTGAAAGCATGGGGCCCCAGTAAATCCTGGTACAATTATGCCACCATGGAGGCCAAGAATCAAATGGTTCATTGTGACATCAAGTGGCCTAAAAGGGCATGGGATGCATTGTGACAGCACAGGTGTTAAGAGAAGCAAGGAACCATTGTGACCCAATGCAGGCTAACAATCTAATGATCCCTTGTGGCACCAGGGGGTATAAAAAGGGCCAGGGATGGATTGTTACAGCACGGGGACCAATAGAAACAAGGATCTATTATGCCACCGTGGAGGCCAAGAAACAAATAATTCATTGTAACATCAAGTGGCCTAAAAGTGCATGGGATGCATTGTGACAGCACAGGGGTTAAGAGAAGCAAGGATCCATTGTGACCCAATGGAGGCTAACAATCTAATGATCCCTTTTGACACCAATGGGCCTAAAAGGGGCAGGGATGTATTGTGAAAGCATGGGGCCCAATTAAAACCTGGTACAATTACGCCATCATGGAGGCCAAGAATCAAATGATTCATTGCGACATTAAGTGGCCTAAAAGGGCATGGGATGCATTGTGACAGCACAGGGGTTAAGAGAAGCAAGGAACCATTGTGACCCTATGCAGGCTAACAATCTAATGATCCCTTGTGACAACAAAGGGCCTAAAAGGGCCAGGGATGGATTGTTACAGCACAGGGACCAATAGAAGCAAGGATCTATTATGCCACCATGGAGGCCAAGAATCAAATAATTCATTGTGACATCAAGTGGCCTAAAAGGGCATGGGATGCATTGTGACACCACAGAGGTAAAGAGAAGCAAGGATCCATTGTGACCCAAGGCAGGCTAACAATCTAATGATCCCTTTTGACACCAATGGGCCTAAAAGGTCAGGGATGTATTGTGAAAGCATGGGGCCCAATTAAAACCTGGTACAATTTACGCCACCATCGAGGCCAAGAATCAAATGATTCATTGTGACATCAAGTGGCCTAAAAGGGCATGGGATGCATTGTGACACCACAGGGGTTAAGAGAAACAAGGCACCATTGTAACCCAATGCAGGCAAACAATCTAAGAATCCCTTTTGACACCAGGGGGCGCAAAAGGACCACGGATGAACTCTGACAGCATGGGGACCTATAGAAGCAAGGAACCATTATGACACCATGAAGGCCAAGAATCAAATGGTTCATTGTGACATCAAGTGGCCTAAAAGGGCTTGGAATGCATTGTGACAGCACAGAGGTAAAGAGAAGCAAGGAACCATTGTGACCCAATGCAGGCTAACAATCTAATGATCCCTTGTGGCGCCAGGGGGTATAAAAAGGGCCAGGGATGGATTCTTACAGCACGGGGACCAATAGAAGCAAGGATCTATTATGCCACCATGGAGGCCAAGAATCAAATGATTCATTGTGACATCAAGTGGCCTAAAAGGGCATGGGATGCATTGTGACACCACAGGGGTTAAGAGAAGCAAGGAACCATTGTGACCCAATGCAGGCTAACAATCTAATGATCCCTTGTGACACCAATGGGCCTAAAAGGGCCAGGGATGTATTGTTACAGCACGGGGACCAATAGAAGCAAGGATCTATTATGCCACGATGGAGGCCAAGAATCAAGTGATTCATTGTGACATCAAGTGGCCTAAAAGGGCATGGGATGCATTGTGACACCACAGGGGTTAAGAGATGCAAGGAACCATTGTGACCCAATGCAGGCTAACAATCTCAGAATCCCTTTTGAAACCAGGGGGCGCAAAAGGACCACGGATGAACTCTGACAGCATGGGGACCTATAGAAGCAAGGAACCATTATGACACCATGAAGGCCAAGAATCAAATGGTTCATTGTAAGACCAAGTGGCCTAAAAGGGCTTGGAATGCATTGTGACACCACAGAGGTTAAGAGAAGCAAGGAACCATTGTGACCCAATGCAGGCTAACAATCTAATGATCCCTTGTGACACCAGGGGATATAAAAAGGGCCAGGGATGGATTGTTACAGCACGGGGACAAATAGAAGCAAGGATCTATTATGCCACCGTGGAGGCCAAGAATCAAATGATTCATTGTGACATCATGTGGCCTAAAAGGGCATGGGATGCATTGTGACAGCACAGGCGTTAAGAGAAGCAAGGATCCATTGTGACCCAATGGAGGCTAACAATCTAATGATCCCTTGTGACACCAATGGGCCTAAAAGGGGCAGGGATGATTTGTGAAAGCATGGGGCCCCAGTAAAACCTGGTACAATTATGCCACCATGGAGGCCAAGAATCAAATGATTCATTGTGACATCAAGTGGCCTAAAAGGGCATGGGATGCATTGTGACAGCACAGGGGTTAAGAAAAGCAAGGATCCATTGTGACCCAATGGAGGCTAATAATCCCAGGATCTCATTTGACACCAGGGGGCGTAAAAGGGCCAGGGATGAATTGTGACAGCATGGGGCCCAATAGAAACAAGGAACCATTATGACACCATGGAGGCCAAGAATCAAATGATTCATTGTGACATCTAGTGGCCGAACGGGGCATGGGATGCATTGTGACACCACAGAGGTTAAGAGAAGCAAGGAACCATTGTGACCCAATGCAGGCTAACAATCTAATGATCCCTTGTGACACCAATGGGCCTAAAAGGGCCAGGGATGAATTGTGAAAGCATGGGGCCCAAGTAAAACCTGGTACAATTATGCCACCATGGAGGCCAAGAATCAAATGATTCATTGTGACATCAAGTGGCCTAAAAGGGCATGGGATGCATTGTGACAGCACAGGGGTTAAGAGAAGCAAGGATCCATTGTGACCCAATGGAGGCTAATAATCCCAGGATCCCATTTGACACCAGGGCGCTTAAAAGGACCAGGGATGAATTTTTACAGCATGGAGCCCAATAGAAACAAGGAACCATTATGACACCATGGTGGTCAAGAATCAAATGATTCATTGTGACATCAAGTGGCCTAAAAGGGCATGGGATGCATTGTGACACCACAGAGGTTAAGAGAAGCAAGGAACCATTGTGACCCAATGCAGGCTAACAATCTAATGATCCCTTGTGACACCAATGGGCCTTAAAGGGGCAGGGATGATTTGTGAAAGCATGGGGCCCCAGTAAATCCTGGTACAATTATGCCACCATGGAGGCCAAGAATCAAATGATTCATTGTGACATCAAGTGGCCTAAAAGGGCATGGGATGCATTGTGACAGCACAGGTGTTAAGAGAAGCAAGGAACCATTGTGACCCAATGCAGGCTAACAATCTAATGATCCCTTGTGGCACCAGGGGGTATAAAAAGGGCCAGGGATGGATTGTTACAGCACGGGGACCAATAGAAGCAAGGATCTATTATGCCACCGTGGAGGCCAAGAAACAAATAATTCATTGTGACATCAAGTGGCCTAAAAGTGCATGGGATGCATTGTGACAGCACAGGGGTTAAGAGAAGCAAGGATCCATTGTGACCCAATGGAGGCTAACAATCTAATGATCCCTTTTGACAGCAATGGGCCTAAAAGGGGCAGGGATGTATTGTGAAAGCATGGGGCCCAATTAAAACCTGGTACAATTACGCCATCATGGAGGCAAAGAATCAAATAATTCATTGCGACATTAAGTGGCCTAAAAGGGCATGGGATGCATTGTGACAGCACAGGGGTTAAGAGAAGCAAGGAACCATTGTGACCCAATGCAGGCTAACAATCTAAGAATCCCTTTTGAAACCAGGGGGCGCAAAAGCACCACGGATGAACTCTGACAGCATGGGGACCTATAGAAGCAAGGAACCATTATGACACCATGAAGGCCAAGAATCAAATGATTCATTGTAAGACCAAATGGCCTAAAAGGGCTTGGAATGCATTGTGACAGCACAGAGGTTAAGAGAAGCAAGGAACCATTGTGACCCAATGCAGGCTAACACTCTAATGATCCCTTCTGGCACCAGGGGGTATATAAAGGGCCAGGGATGGATTGTTGCAGCACGGGGACCAATAGAAGCAAGGATCTATTATGCCACCATGAAGGCCAAGAATCAAATGGTTCATTGTAAGACCAAGTGGCCTAAAAGGGCTTGGAATGCATTGTGACAGCACAGAGGTTAAGAGAAGCAAGGAACCATTGTGACCCTATGCAGGCTAACAATCTAATGATCCCTTGTGGCACCAGGGGGTATAAAAAGGGCCAGGGATGGATTGTTACAGCACGGGGACCAATAGAATCAAGGATCTATTATGCCACCGTGGAGGCCAAGAATCAAATGATTCATTGTGACATCAAGTGGCCTAAAAGGGCATGGGATGCATTGTGACAGCACAGGGGTTAAGAGAAGCAAGGATCCATTGTGACCCAATGGAGGCTAATAATCCCAGGATCCCATTTGACACCAGGGGGCGTAAAAGGGCCAGGGATGAGTTGTGACAGCATGGGGCCCAATAGAAACAAGGAACCATTATGACAGCATGGAGGCCAAGAATCAAATGATTCATTGTGACATCAAGCGGCCTAAAAGGGCATGGGATGCATTGTGACACCACAGAGGTAAAGAGAAGCAAGGATCCATTGTGACCCAATGCAGGCTAAGAATCTAATGATCCCTTGTGACACCAATGGGCCTTAAAGGGGCAGGGATGATTTGTGAAAGCATGGGGCCCCAGTAAATCCTGGTACAATTATGCCACCATGGAGGCCAAGAATCAAATGGTTCATTGTGACATCAAGTGGCCTAAAAGGGCATGGGATGCATTGTGACAGCACAGGTGTTAAGAGAAGCAAGGAACCATTGTGACCCAATGCAGGCTAACAATCTAATGATCCCTTGTGGCACCAGGGGGTATAAAAAGGGCCAGGGATGGATTGTTACAGCACGGGGACCAATAGAAACAAGGATCTATTATGCCACCGTGGAGGCCAAGAAACAAATAATTCATTGTAACATCAAGTGGCCTAAAAGTGCATGGGATGCATTGTGACAGCACAGGGGTTAAGAGAAGCAAGGATCCATTGTGACCCAATGGAGGCTAACAATCTAATGATCCCTTTTGACACCAATGGGCCTAAAAGGGGCAGGGATGTATTGTGAAAGCATGGGGCCCAATTAAAACCTGGTACAATTACGCCATCATGGAGGCCAAGAATCAAATGATTCATTGCGACATTAAGTGGCCTAAAAGGGCATGGGATGCATTGTGACAGCACAGGGGTTAAGAGAAGCAAGGAACCATTGTGACCCTATGCAGGCTAACAATCTAATGATCCCTTGTGACAACAAAGGGCCTAAAAGGGCCAGGGATGGATTGTTACAGCACAGGGACCAATAGAAGCAAGGATCTATTATGCCACCATGGAGGCCAAGAATCAAATAATTCATTGTGACATCAAGTGGCCTAAAAGGGCATGGGATGCATTGTGACACCACAGAGGTAAAGAGAAGCAAGGATCCATTGTGACCCAAGGCAGGCTAACAATCTAATGATCCCTTTTGACACCAATGGGCCTAAAAGGTCAGGGATGTATTGTGAAAGCATGGGGCCCAATTAAAACCTGGTACAATTTACGCCACCATCGAGGCCAAGAATCAAATGATTCATTGTGACATCAAGTGGCCTAAAAGGGCATGGGATGCATTGTGACACCACAGGGGTTAAGAGAAACAAGGCACCATTGTAACCCAATGCAGGCAAACAATCTAAGAATCCCTTTTGACACCAGGGGGCGCAAAAGGACCACGGATGAACTCTGACAGCATGGGGACCTATAGAAGCAAGGAACCATTATGACACCATGAAGGCCAAGAATCAAATGGTTCATTGTGACATCAAGTGGCCTAAAAGGGCTTGGAATGCATTGTGACAGCACAGAGGTAAAGAGAAGCAAGGAACCATTGTGACCCAATGCAGGCTAACAATCTAATGATCCCTTGTGGCGCCAGGGGGTATAAAAAGGGCCAGGGATGGATTCTTACAGCACGGGGACCAATAGAAGCAAGGATCTATTATGCCACCATGGAGGCCAAGAATCAAATGATTCATTGTGACATCAAGTGGCCTAAAAGGGCATGGGATGCATTGTGACACCACAGGGGTTAAGAGAAGCAAGGAACCATTGTGACCCAATGCAGGCTAACAATCTAATGATCCCTTGTGACACCAATGGGCCTAAAAGGGCCAGGGATGTATTGTTACAGCACGGGGACCAATAGAAGCAAGGATCTATTATGCCACGATGGAGGCCAAGAATCAAGTGATTCATTGTGACATCAAGTGGCCTAAAAGGGCATGGGATGCATTGTGACACCACAGGGGTTAAGAGATGCAAGGAACCATTGTGACCCAATGCAGGCTAACAATCTCAGAATCCCTTTTGAAACCAGGGGGCGCAAAAGGACCACGGATGAACTCTGACAGCATGGGGACCTATAGAAGCAAGGAACCATTATGACACCATGAAGGCCAAGAATCAAATGGTTCATTGTAAGACCAAGTGGCCTAAAAGGGCTTGGAATGCATTGTGACACCACAGAGGTTAAGAGAAGCAAGGAACCATTGTGACCCAATGCAGGCTAACAATCTAATGATCCCTTGTGACACCAGGGGATATAAAAAGGGCCAGGGATGGATTGTTACAGCACGGGGACAAATAGAAGCAAGGATCTATTATGCCACCGTGGAGGCCAAGAATCAAATGATTCATTGTGACATCATGTGGCCTAAAAGGGCATGGGATGCATTGTGACAGCACAGGCGTTAAGAGAAGCAAGGATCCATTGTGACCCAATGGAGGCTAACAATCTAATGATCCCTTGTGACACCAATGGGCCTAAAAGGGGCAGGGATGATTTGTGAAAGCATGGGGCCCCAGTAAAACCTGGTACAATTATGCCACCATGGAGGCCAAGAATCAAATGATTCATTGTGACATCAAGTGGCCTAAAAGGGCATGGGATGCATTGTGACAGCACAGGGGTTAAGAAAAGCAAGGATCCATTGTGACCCAATGGAGGCTAATAATCCCAGGATCTCATTTGACACCAGGGGGCGTAAAAGGGCCAGGGATGAATTGTGACAGCATGGGGCCCAATAGAAACAAGGAACCATTATGACACCATGGAGGCCAAGAATCAAATGATTCATTGTGACATCTAGTGGCCGAACGGGGCATGGGATGCATTGTGACACCACAGAGGTTAAGAGAAGCAAGGAACCATTGTGACCCAATGCAGGCTAACAATCTAATGATCCCTTGTGACACCAATGGGCCTAAAAGGGCCAGGGATGAATTGTGAAAGCATGGGGCCCAAGTAAAACCTGGTACAATTATGCCACCATGGAGGCCAAGAATCAAATGATTCATTGTGACATCAAGTGGCCTAAAAGGGCATGGGATGCATTGTGACAGCACAGGGGTTAAGAGAAGCAAGGATCCATTGTGACCCAATGGAGGCTAATAATCCCAGGATCCCATTTGACACCAGGGCGCTTAAAAGGACCAGGGATGAATTTTTACAGCATGGAGCCCAATAGAAACAAGGAACCATTATGACACCATGGTGGTCAAGAATCAAATGATTCATTGTGACATCAAGTGGCCTAAAAGGGCATGGGATGCATTGTGACACCACAGAGGTTAAGAGAAGCAAGGAACCATTGTGACCCAATGCAGGCTAACAATCTAATGATCCCTTGTGACACCAATGGGCCTTAAAGGGGCAGGGATGATTTGTGAAAGCATGGGGCCCCAGTAAATCCTGGTACAATTATGCCACCATGGAGGCCAAGAATCAAATGATTCATTGTGACATCAAGTGGCCTAAAAGGGCATGGGATGCATTGTGACAGCACAGGTGTTAAGAGAAGCAAGGAACCATTGTGACCCAATGCAGGCTAACAATCTAATGATCCCTTGTGGCACCAGGGGGTATAAAAAGGGCCAGGGATGGATTGTTACAGCACGGGGACCAATAGAAGCAAGGATCTATTATGCCACCGTGGAGGCCAAGAAACAAATAATTCATTGTGACATCAAGTGGCCTAAAAGTGCATGGGATGCATTGTGACAGCACAGGGGTTAAGAGAAGCAAGGATCCATTGTGACCCAATGGAGGCTAACAATCTAATGATCCCTTTTGACACCAATGGGCCTAAAAGGGGCAGGGATGTATTGTGAAAGCATGGGGCCCAATTAAAACCTGGTACAATTACGCCATCATGGAGGCAAAGAATCAAATAATTCATTGCGACATTAAGTGGCCTAAAAGGGCATGGGATGCATTGTGACAGCACAGGGGTTAAGAGAAGCAAGGAACCATTGTGACCCAATGCAGGCTAACAATCTAAGAATCCCTTTTGAAACCAGGGGGCGCAAAAGCACCACGGATGAACTCTGACAGCATGGGGACCTATAGAAGCAAGGAACCATTATGACACCATGAAGGCCAAGAATCAAATGATTCATTGTAAGACCAAATGGCCTAAAAGGGCTTGGAATGCATTGTGACAGCACAGAGGTTAAGAGAAGCAAGGAACCATTGTGACCCAATGCAGGCTAACACTCTAATGATCCCTTCTGGCACCAGGGGGTATATAAAGGGCCAGGGATGGATTGTTGCAGCACGGGGACCAATAGAAGCAAGGATCTATTATGCCACCATGAAGGCCAAGAATCAAATGGTTCATTGTAAGACCAAGTGGCCTAAAAGGGCTTGGAATGCATTGTGACAGCACAGAGGTTAAGAGAAGCAAGGAACCATTGTGACCCTATGCAGGCTAACAATCTAATGATCCCTTGTGGCACCAGGGGGTATAAAAAGGGCCAGGGATGGATTGTTACAGCACGGGGACCAATAGAATCAAGGATCTATTATGCCACCGTGGAGGCCAAGAATCAAATGATTCATTGTGACATCAAGTGGCCTAAAAGGGCATGGGATGCATTGTGACAGCACAGGGGTTAAGAGAAGCAAGGATCCATTGTGACCCAATGGAGGCTAATAATCCCAGGATCCCATTTGACACCAGGGGGCGTAAAAGGGCCAGGGATGAGTTGTGACAGCATGGGGCCCAATAGAAACAAGGAACCATTATGACAGCATGGAGGCCAAGAATCAAATGATTCATTGTGACATCAAGCGGCCTAAAAGGGCATGGGATGCATTGTGACACCACAGAGGTAAAGAGAAGCAAGGATCCATTGTGACCCAATGCAGGCTAAGAATCTAATGATCCCTTGTGACACCAATGGGCCTTAAAGGGGCAGGGATGATTTGTGAAAGCATGGGGCCCCAGTAAATCCTGGTACAATTATGCCACCATGGAGGCCAAGAATCAAATGGTTCATTGTGACATCAAGTGGCCTAAAAGGGCATGGGATGCATTGTGACAGCACAGGTGTTAAGAGAAGCAAGGAACCATTGTGACCCAATGCAGGCTAACAATCTAATGATCCCTTGTGGCACCAGGGGGTATAAAAAGGGCCAGGGATGGATTGTTACAGCACGGGGACCAATAGAAACAAGGATCTATTATGCCACCGTGGAGGCCAAGAAACAAATAATTCATTGTAACATCAAGTGGCCTAAAAGTGCATGGGATGCATTGTGACAGCACAGGGGTTAAGAGAAGCAAGGATCCATTGTGACCCAATGGAGGCTAACAATCTAATGATCCCTTTTGACACCAATGGGCCTAAAAGGGGCAGGGATGTATTGTGAAAGCATGGGGCCCAATTAAAACCTGGTACAATTACGCCATCATGGAGGCCAAGAATCAAATGATTCATTGCGACATTAAGTGGCCTAAAAGGGCATGGGATGCATTGTGACAGCACAGGGGTTAAGAGAAGCAAGGAACCATTGTGACCCTATGCAGGCTAACAATCTAATGATCCCTTGTGACAACAAAGGGCCTAAAAGGGCCAGGGATGGATTGTTACAGCACAGGGACCAATAGAAGCAAGGATCTATTATGCCACCATGGAGGCCAAGAATCAAATAATTCATTGTGACATCAAGTGGCCTAAAAGGGCATGGGATGCATTGTGACACCACAGAGGTAAAGAGAAGCAAGGATCCATTGTGACCCAAGGCAGGCTAACAATCTAATGATCCCTTTTGACACCAATGGGCCTAAAAGGTCAGGGATGTATTGTGAAAGCATGGGGCCCAATTAAAACCTGGTACAATTTACGCCACCATCGAGGCCAAGAATCAAATGATTCATTGCGACATTAAGTGGCCTAAAAGGGCATGGGATGCATTGTGACAGCACAGGGGTTAAGAGAAGCAAGGCACCATTGTAACCCAATGCAGGCAAACAATCTAAGAATCCCTTTTGACACCAGGGGGCGCAAAAGGACCACGGATGAACTCTGACAGCATGGGGACCTATAGAAGCAAGGAACCATTATGACACCATGAAGGCCAAGAATCAAATGGTTCATTGTGACATCAAGTGGCCTAAAAGGGCTTGGAATGCATTGTGACAGCACAGAGGTAAAGAGAAGCAAGGAACCATTGTGACCCAATGCAGTCTAACAATCTAATGATCCCTTGTGGCGCCAGGGGGTATAAAAAGGGCCAGGGATGGATTCTTACAGCACGGGGACCAATAGAAGCAAGGATCTATTATGCCACCATGGAGGCCAAGAATCAAATGATTCATTGTGACATCAAGTGGCCTAAAAGGGCATGGGATGCATTGTGACACCACAGGGGTTAAGAGAAGCAAGGAACCATTGTGACCCAATGCAGGCTAACAATCTAATGATCCCTTGTGACACCAATGGGCCTAAAAGGGCCAGGGATGTATTGTTACAGCACGGGGACCAATAGAAACAAGGATCTATTATGCCACCATGGAGGCCAAGAATCAAATGATTCATTGTGACATCAAGTGGCCTAAAAGGGCATGGGATGCATTGTGACAGCACAGGGGTTAAGAGATGCAAGGAACCATTGTGACCCAATGCAGGCTAACAATCTCAGAATCCCTTTTGAAACCAGGGGGCGCAAAAGGACCACGGATGAACTCTGACAGCATGGGGACCTATAGAAGCAAGGAACCATTATGACACCATGAAGGCCAAGAATCAAATGGTTCATTGTAAGACCAAGTGGCCTAAAAGGGCTTGGAATGCATTGTGACACCACAGAGGTTAAGAGAAGCAAGGAACCATTGTGACCCAATGCAGGCTAACAATCTAATGATCCCTTGTGACACCAGGGGATATAAAAAGGGCCAGGGATGGATTGTTACAGCACGGGGACAAATAGAAGCAAGGATCTATTATGCCACCGTGGAGGCCAAGAATCAAATGATTCATTGTGACATCATGTGGCCTAAAAGGGCATGGGATGCATTGTGACAGCACAGGCGTTAAGAGAAGCAAGGATCCATTGTGACCCAATGGAGGCTAACAATCTAATGATCCCTTGTGACACCAATGGGCCTAAAAGGGGCAGGGATGATTTGTGAAAGCATGGGGCCCCAGTAAAACCTGGTACAATTATGCCACCATGGAGGCCAAGAATCAAATGATTCATTGTGACATCAAGTGGCCTAAAAGGGCATGGGATGCATTGTGACAGCACAGGGGTTAAGAAAAGCAAGGATCCATTGTGACCCAATGGAGGCTAATAATCCCAGGATCTCATTTGACACCAGGGGGCGTAAAAGGGCCAGGGATGAATTGTGACAGCATGGGGCCCAATAGAAACAAGGAACCATTATGACACCATGGAGGCCAAGAATCAAATGATTCATTGTGACATCTAGTGGCCGAAAGGGGCATGGGATGCATTGTGACACCACAGAGGTTAAGAGAAGCAAGGAACCATTGTGACCCAATGCAGGCTAACAATCTAATGATCCCTTGTGACACCAATGGGCCTAAAAGGGCCAGGGATGAATTGTGAAAGCATGGGGCCCAAGTAAAACCTGGTACAATTATGCCACCATGGAGGCCAAGAATCAAATGATTCATTGTGACATCAAGTGGCCTAAAAGGGCATGGGATGCATTGTGACAGCACAGGGGTTAAGAGAAGCAAGGATCCATTGTGACCCAATGGAGGCTAATAATCCCAGGATCCCATTTGACACCAGGGGGCTTAAAAGGGCCAGGGATGAATTTTTACAGCATGGAGCCCAATAGAAACAAGGAACCATTATGACACCATGGTGGTCAAGAATCAAATGATTCATTGTGACATCAAGTGGCCTAAAAGGGCATGGGATGCATTGTGACACCACAGAGGTTAAGAGAAGCAAGGAACCATTGTGACCCAATGCAGGCTAACAATCTAATGATCCCTTGTGACACCAATGGGCCTTAAAGGGGCAGGGATGATTTGTGAAAGCATGGGGCCCCAGTAAATCCTGGTACAATTATGCCACCGTGGAGGCCAAGAGTCAAATGATTCATTGTGACATCAAGTGGCCTAAAAGGGCATGGGATGCATTGTGACAGCACAGGTGTTAAGAGAACCAAGGAACCATTGTGACCCAATGCAGGCTAACAATCTAATGATCCCTTGTGGCACCAGGGGGTATAAAAAGGGCCAGGGATGGATTGTTACAGCACGGGGACCAATAGAAGCAAGGATCTATTATGCCACCGTGGAGGCCAAGAAACAAATAATTCATTGTGACATCAAGTGGCCTAAAAGTGCATGGGATGCATTGTGACAGCACAGGGGTTAAGAGAAGCAAGGATCCATTGTGACCCAATGGAGGCTAACAATCTAATGATCCCTTTTGACAGCAATGGGCCTAAAAGGGGCAGGGATGTATTGTGAAAGCATGGGGCCCAATTAAAACCTGGTACAATTACGCCATCATGGAGGCAAAGAATCAAATAATTCATTGCGACATTAAGTGGCCTAAAAGGGCATGGGATGCATTGTGACAGCACAGGGGTTAAGAGAAGCAAGGAACCATTGTGACCCAATGCAGGCTAACAATCTAAGAATCCCTTTTGAAACCAGGGGGCGCAAAAGCACCACGGATGAACTCTGACAGCATGGGGACCTATAGAAGCAAGGAACCATTATGACACCATGAAGGCCAAGAATCAAATGATTCATTGTAAGACCAAATGGCCTAAAAGGGCTTGGAATGCATTGTGACAGCACAGAGGTTAAGAGAAGCAAGGAACCATTGTGACCCAATGCAGGCTAACACTCTAATGATCCCTTCTGGCACCAGGGGGTATATAAAGGGCCAGGGATGGATTGTTGCAGCACGGGGACCAATAGAAGCAAGGATCTATTATGCCACCATGAAGGCCAAGAATCAAATGGTTCATTGTAAGACCAAGTGGCCTAAAAGGGCTTGGAATGCATTGTGACAGCACAGAGGTTAAGAGAAGCAAGGAACCATTGTGACCCTATGCAGGCTAACAATCTAATGATCCCTTGTGGCACCAGGGGGTATAAAAAGGGCCAGGGATGGATTGTTACAGCACGGGGACCAATAGAATCAAGGATCTATTATGCCACCGTGGAGGCCAAGAATCAAATGATTCATTGTGACATCAAGTGGCCTAAAAGGGCATGGGATGCATTGTGACAGCACAGGGGTTAAGAGAAGCAAGGAACCATTGTGACCCAATGGAGGCTAATAATCCCAGGATCCCATTTGACTCCAGGGGGCGTAAAAGGGCCAGGGATGAGTTGTGACAGCATGGGGCCCAATAGAAACAAGGAACCATTATGACAGCATGGAGGCCAAGAATCAAATGATTCATTGTGACATCAAGCGGCCTAAAAGGGCATGGGATGCATTGTGACACCACAGAGGTAAAGAGAAGCAAGGAACCATTGTGACCCAATGCAGGCTAACAATCTAATGATCCCTTGTGACAACAAAGGGCCTAAAAGGGCCAGGGATGGATTGTTACAGCACAGGGACCAATAGAAGCAAGGATCTATTATGCCACCATGGAGGCCAAGAATCAAATAATTCATTGTGACATCAAGTGGCCTAAAAGGGCATGGGATGCATTGTGACACCACAGAGGTAAAGAGAAGCAAGGATCCATTGTGACCCAATGCAGGCTAACAACCTAATGATCCCTTTTGACACCAATGGGCCTAAAATGGACAGGGATGTATTGTGAAAGCATGGGGCCCAATTAAAACCTGGTACAATTTACGCCACCATGGAGGCCAAGAATCAAATGATTCATTGTGACATCAAGTGGCCTAAAAGGGCATGGGATGCATTGTGACAGCACAGGTGTTAAGAGAAGCAAGGAACCATTGTGACCCAATGCAGGCTAACAATCTAATGATCCCTTGTGGCACCAGGGGGTTTAAAAAGGGCCAGGGATGGATTGTTACAGCACGGGGACCAATAGAAGCAAGGATCTATTATGCCACCATGGAGGCCAAGAAACAAATAATTCATTGTGACATCAAGTGGCCTAAAAGTGCATGGGATGCATTGTGACAGCACAGGGGTTAAGAGAAGCAAGGATCCATTGTGACCCAATGGAGGCTAACAATCTAATGATCCCTTTTGACACCAATGGGCCTAAAAGTGGCAGGGATGTATTGTGAAAGCATGGGGCCCAATTAAAACCTGGTACAATTACGCCATCATGGAGGCCAAGAATCAAATGATTCATTGCGACATTAAGTGGCCTAAAAGGGCATGGGATGCATTGTGACAGCACAGGGGTTAAGAGAAGCAAGGAACCATTGTGACCCAATGCAGGCTAACAATCTAAGAATCCCTTTTGAAACCAGGGGGCGCAAAAGCACCACGGATGAACTCTGACAGCATGGGGACCTATAGAAGCAAGGAACCATTATGACACCATGAAGGCCAAGAATCAAATGATTCATTGTAAGACCAAGTGGCCTAAAAGGGCTTGGAATGCATTGTGACAGCACAGAGGTTAAGAGAAGCAAGGAAACATTGTGACCCAATGCAGGCTAACACTCTAATGATCCCTTCTGGCACCAGGGGGTATATAAAGGGCCAGGGATGGATTGTTGCAGCACGGGGACCAATAGAAGCAAGGATCTATTATGCCACCATGAAGGCCAAGAATCAAATGGTTCATTGTAAGACCAAGTGGCCTAAAAGGGCTTGGAATGCATTGTGACAGCACAGAGGTTAAGAGAAGCAAGGAACCATTGTGACCCTATGCAGGCTAACAATCTAATGATCCCTTGTGGCACCAGGGGGTATAAAAAGGGCCAGGGATGGATTGTTACAGCACGGGGACCAATAGAATCAAGGATCTATTATGCCACCGTGGAGGCCAAGAATCAAATGATTCATTGTGACATCAAGTGGCCTAAAAGGGCATGGGATGCATTGTGACAGCACAGGGGTTAAGAGAAGCAAGGATCCATTGTGACCCAATGGAGGCTAATAATCCCAGGATCCCATTTGACACCAGGGGGCGTAAAAGGGCCAGGGATGAGTTGTGACAGCATGGGGCCCAATAGAAACAAGGAACCATTATGACAGCATGGAGGCCAAGAATCAAATGATTCATTGTGACATCAAGCGGCCTAAAAGGGCATGGGATGCATTGTGACACCACAGAGGTAAAGAGAAGCAAGGATCCATTGTGACCCAATGCAGGCTAAGAATCTAATGATCCTTTGTGACACCAATGGGCCTTAAAGGGGCAGGGATGATTTGTGAAAGCATGGGGCCCCAGTAAATCCTGGTACAATTATGCCACCATGGAGGCCAAGAATCAAATGGTTCATTGTGACATCAAGTGGCCTAAAAGGGCATGGGATGCATTGTGACAGCACAGGTGTTAAGAGAAGCAAGGAACCATTGTGACCCAATGCAGGCTAACAATCTAATGATCCCTTGTGGCACCAGGGGGTATAAAAAGGGCCAGGGATGGATTGTTACAGCACGGGGACCAATAGAAGCAAGGATCTATTATGCCACCGTGGAGGCCAAGAAACAAATAATTCATTGTAACATCAAGTGGCCTAAAAGTGCATGGGATGCATTGTGACAGCACAGGGGTTAAGAGAAGCAAGGATCCATTGTGACCCAATGGAGGCTAACAATCTAATGATCCCTTTTGACACCAATGGGCCTAAAAGGGGCAGGGATGTATTGTGAAAGCATGGGGCCCAATTAAAACCTGGTACAATTACGCCATCATGGAGGCCAAGAATCAAATGATTCATTGCAACATTAAGTGGCCTAAAAGGGCATGGGATGCATTGTGACAGCACAGGGGTTAAGAGAAGCAAGGAACCATTGTGACCCAATGCAGGCTAACAATCTAATGATCCCTTGTGACAACAAAGGGCCTAAAAGGGCCAGGGATGGATTGTTACAGCACAGGGACCAATAGAAACAAGGATCTATTATGCCACCATGGAGGCCAAGAATCAAATAATTCATTGTGACATCAAGTGGCCTAAAAGGGCATGGGATGCATTGTGACACCACAGAGGTAAAGAGAAGCAAGGATCCATTGTGACCCAAGGCAGGCTAACAATCTAATGATCCCTTTTGACACCAATGGGCCTAAAAGGGCAGGGATGTATTGTGAAAGCATGGGGCCCAATTAAAACCTGGTACAATTTACGCCACCATGGAAGCCAAGAATCAAATGATTCATTGTGACATCAAGTGGCCTAAAAGGGCATGGGATGCATTGTGACACCACAGGGGTTAAGAGAAACAAGGCACCATTGTAACCCAATGCAGGCAAACAATCTAAGAATCCCTTTTGACACCAGGGGGCGCAAAAGGACCACGGATGAACTCTGACAGCATGGGGAGCTATAGAAGCAAGGAACCATTATGACACCATGAAGGCCAAGAATCAAATGATTCATTGTGACATCAAGTGGCCTAAAAGGGCTTGGAATGCATTGTGACACCACAGAGGTAAAGAGAAGCAAGGAACCATTGTGACCCAATGCAGGCTAACAATCTAATGATCCCTTGTGGCACCAGGGGGTATAAAAAGGGCCAGGGATGGATTCTTACAGCACGGGGACCAATAGAAGCAAGGATCTATTATGCCACAGTGGAGGCCAAGAATCAAATGATTCATTGTGACATCAAGTGGCCTAAAAGGGCATGGGATGCATTGTGACACCACAGGGGTTAAGAGAAGCAAGGAACCATTGTGACCCAATGCAGGCTAACAATCTAATGATCCCTTGTGACACCAATGGGCCAAAAAGGGCCAGGCATGTATTGTTACAGCACGGGGACCAATAGAAGCAAGGATCTATTATGCCACCATGGAGGCCAAGAATCAAATGATTCATTGTGACATCAAGTGGCCTAAAAGGGCATGGGATGCATTGTGACACCACAGGGGTTAAGAGATGCAAGGAACCATTGTGACCCAATGCAGGCTAACAATCTCAGAATCCCTTTTGAAACCAGGGGGCGCAAAAGGACCACGGATGAACTCTGACAGCATGGGGACCTATAGAAGCAAGGAACCATTATGACACCATGAAGGCCAAGAATCAAATGGTTCATTGTAAGACCAAGTGGCCTAAAAGGGCTTGGAATGCATTGTGACAGCACAGAGGTTAAGAGAAGCAAGGAACCATTGTGACCCAATGCAGGCTAACAATCTAATGATCCCTTGTGACACCAGGGGATCTAAAAAGGGCCAGGGATGGATTGTTACAGCACGGGGACAAATAGAAGCAAGGATCTATTATGCCACCGTGGAGGCCAAGAATCAAATGATTCATTGTGACATCATGTGGCCTAAAAGGGCATGGGATGCATTGTGACAGCACAGGCGTTAAGAGAAGCAAGGATCCATTGTGACCCAATGGAGGCTAACAATCTAATGATCCCTTGTGACACCAATGGGCCTAAAAGGGGCAGGGATGATTTGTGAAAGCATGGGGCCCCAGTAAAACCTGGTACAATTATGCCACCATGGAGGCCAAGAATCAAATGATTCATTGTGACATCAAGTGGCCTAAAAGGGCATGGGATGCATTGTGACAGCACAGGGGTTAAGAGAAGCAAGGAACCATTGTGACCCAATGGAGGCTAATAATCCCAGGATCCCATTTGACACCAGGGGGCTTAAAAGGGTCAGGGATGAATTGTTACAGCATGGAGCCCAATAGAAACAAGGAACCATTATGACACCATGGTGGTCAAGAATCAAATGATTCATTGTGACATCAAGTGGCCTAAAAGGGCATGGGATGCATTGTGACACCACAGGGGTTAAGAGAAGCAAGGAAACATTGTGACCCAATGCAAGCTAACAATCTAATGATCCCTTTTGACACCAATGGGCCTAAAAGGGGCAGGGATGTATTGTGAAAGCATGGGGCCCAATTAAAACCTGGTACAATTACGCCATCATGGAGGCAAAGAATCAAATAATTCATTGCGACATTAAGTGGCCTAAAAGGGCATGGGATGCATTGTGACAGCACAGGGGTTAAGAGAAGCAAGGAACCATTGTGACCCAATGCAGGCTAACAATCTAAGAATCCCTTTTGAAACCAGGGGGCGCAAAAGCACCACGGATGAACTCTGACAGCATGGGGACCTATAGAAGCAAGGAACCATTATGACACCATGAAGGCCAAGAATCAAATGATTCATTGTAAGACCAAATGGCCTAAAAGGGCTTGGAATGCATTGTGACAGCACAGAGGTTAAGAGAAGCAAGGAACCATTGTGACCCAATGCAGGCTAACAATCTAATGATCCCTTCTGGCACCAGGGGGTATATAAAGGGCCAGGGATGGATTGTTGCAGCACGGGGACCAATAGAAGCAAGGATCTATTATGCCACCATGAAGGCCAAGAATCAAATGGTTCATTGTAAGACCAAGTGGCCTAAAAGGGCTTGGAATGCATTGTGACAGCACAGAGGTTAAGAGAAGCAAGGAACCATTGTGACCCTATGCAGGCTAACAATCTAATGATCCCTTGTGGCACCAGGGGGTATAAAAAGGGCCAGGGATGGATTGTTACAGCACGGGGACCAATAGAATCAAGGATCTATTATGCCACCGTGGAGGCCAAGAATCAAATGATTCATTGTGACATCAAGTGGCCTAAAAGGGCATGGGATGCATTGTGACAGCACAGGGGTTAAGAGAAGCAAGGATCCATTGTGACCCAATGGAGGCTAATAATCCCAGGATCCCATTTGACACCAGGGGGCGTAAAAGGGCCAGGGATGAGTTGTGACAGCATGGGGCCCAATAGAAACAAGGAACCATTATGACAGCATGGAGGCCAAGAATCAAATGATTCATTGTGACATCAAGCGGCCTAAAAGGGCATGGGATGCATTGTGACACCACAGAGGTAAAGAGAAGCAAGGATCCATTGTGACCCAATGCAGGCTAAGAATCTAATGATCCTTTGTGACACCAATGGGCCTTAAAGGGGCAGGGATGATTTGTGAAAGCATGGGGCCCCAGTAAATCCTGGTACAATTATGCCACCATGGAGGCCAAGAATCAAATGGTTCATTGTGACATCAAGTGGCCTAAAAGGGCATGGGATGCATTGTGACAGCACAGGTGTTAAGAGAAGCAAGGAACCATTGTGACCCAATGCAGGCTAACAATCTAATGATCCCTTGTGGCACCAGGGGGTATAAAAAGGGCCAGGGATGGATTGTTACAGCACGGGGACCAATAGAAGCAAGGATCTATTATGCCACCGTGGAGGCCAAGAAACAAATAATTCATTGTAACATCAAGTGGCCTAAAAGTGCATGGGATGCATTGTGACAGCACAGGGGTTAAGAGAAGCAAGGATCCATTGTGACCCAATGGAGGCTAACAATCTAATGATCCCTTTTGACACCAATGGGCCTAAAAGGGGCAGGGATGTATTGTGAAAGCATGGGGCCCAATTAAAACCTGGTACAATTACGCCATCATGGAGGCCAAGAATCAAATGATTCATTGCAACATTAAGTGGCCTAAAAGGGCATGGGATGCATTGTGACAGCACAGGGGTTAAGAGAAGCAAGGAACCATTGTGACCCAATGCAGGCTAACAATCTAATGATCCCTTGTGACAACAAAGGGCCTAAAAGGGCCAGGGATGGATTGTTACAGCACAGGGACCAATAGAAACAAGGATCTATTATGCCACCATGGAGGCCAAGAATCAAATAATTCATTGTGACATCAAGTGGCCTAAAAGGGCATGGGATGCATTGTGACACCACAGAGGTAAAGAGAAGCAAGGATCCATTGTGACCCAAGGCAGGCTAACAATCTAATGATCCCTTTTGACACCAATGGGCCTAAAAGGGCAGGGATGTATTGTGAAAGCATGGGGCCCAATTAAAACCTGGTACAATTTACGCCACCATGGAAGCCAAGAATCAAATGATTCATTGTGACATCAAGTGGCCTAAAAGGGCATGGGATGCATTGTGACACCACAGGGGTTAAGAGAAACAAGGCACCATTGTAACCCAATGCAGGCAAACAATCTAAGAATCCCTTTTGACACCAGGGGGCGCAAAAGGACCACGGATGAACTCTGACAGCATGGGGAGCTATAGAAGCAAGGAACCATTATGACACCATGAAGGCCAAGAATCAAATGATTCATTGTGACATCAAGTGGCCTAAAAGGGCTTGGAATGCATTGTGACACCACAGAGGTAAAGAGAAGCAAGGAACCATTGTGACCCAATGCAGGCTAACAATCTAATGATCCCTTGTGGCACCAGGGGGTATAAAAAGGGCCAGGGATGGATTCTTACAGCACGGGGACCAATAGAAGCAAGGATCTATTATGCCACAGTGGAGGCCAAGAATCAAATGATTCATTGTGACATCAAGTGGCCTAAAAGGGCATGGGATGCATTGTGACACCACAGGGGTTAAGAGAAGCAAGGAACCATTGTGACCCAATGCAGGCTAACAATCTAATGATCCCTTGTGACACCAATGGGCCAAAAAGGGCCAGGCATGTATTGTTACAGCACGGGGACCAATAGAAGCAAGGATCTATTATGCCACCATGGAGGCCAAGAATCAAATGATTCATTGTGACATCAAGTGGCCTAAAAGGGCATGGGATGCATTGTGACACCACAGGGGTTAAGAGATGCAAGGAACCATTGTGACCCAATGCAGGCTAACAATCTCAGAATCCCTTTTGAAACCAGGGGGCGCAAAAGGACCACGGATGAACTCTGACAGCATGGGGACCTATAGAAGCAAGGAACCATTATGACACCATGAAGGCCAAGAATCAAATGGTTCATTGTAAGACCAAGTGGCCTAAAAGGGCTTGGAATGCATTGTGACAGCACAGAGGTTAAGAGAAGCAAGGAACCATTGTGACCCAATGCAGGCTAACAATCTAATGATCCCTTGTGACACCAGGGGATCTAAAAAGGGCCAGGGATGGATTGTTACAGCACGGGGACAAATAGAAGCAAGGATCTATTATGCCACCGTGGAGGCCAAGAATCAAATGATTCATTGTGACATCATGTGGCCTAAAAGGGCATGGGATGCATTGTGACAGCACAGGCGTTAAGAGAAGCAAGGATCCATTGTGACCCAATGGAGGCTAACAATCTAATGATCCCTTGTGACACCAATGGGCCTAAAAGGGGCAGGGATGATTTGTGAAAGCATGGGGCCCCAGTAAAACCTGGTACAATTATGCCACCATGGAGGCCAAGAATCAAATGATTCATTGTGACATCAAGTGGCCTAAAAGGGCATGGGATGCATTGTGACAGCACAGGGGTTAAGAGAAGCAAGGAACCATTGTGACCCAATGGAGGCTAATAATCCCAGGATCCCATTTGACACCAGGGGGCTTAAAAGGGTCAGGGATGAATTGTTACAGCATGGAGCCCAATAGAAACAAGGAACCATTATGACACCATGGTGGTCAAGAATCAAATGATTCATTGTGACATCAAGTGGCCTAAAAGGGCATGGGATGCATTGTGACACCACAGGGGTTAAGAGAAGCAAGGAAACATTGTGACCCAATGCAAGCTAACAATCTAATGATCCCTTTTGACACCAATGGGCCTAAAAGGGGCAGGGATGTATTGTGAAAGCATGGGGCCCAATTAAAACCTGGTACAATTACGCCATCATGGAGGCAAAGAATCAAATAATTCATTGCGACATTAAGTGGCCTAAAAGGGCATGGGATGCATTGTGACAGCACAGGGGTTAAGAGAAGCAAGGAACCATTGTGACCCAATGCAGGCTAACAATCTAAGAATCCCTTTTGAAACCAGGGGGCGCAAAAGCACCACGGATGAACTCTGACAGCATGGGGACCTATAGAAGCAAGGAACCATTATGACACCATGAAGGCCAAGAATCAAATGATTCATTGTAAGACCAAATGGCCTAAAAGGGCTTGGAATGCATTGTGACAGCACAGAGGTTAAGAGAAGCAAGGAACCATTGTGACCCAATGCAGGCTAACAATCTAATGATCCCTTCTGGCACCAGGGGGTATATAAAGGGCCAGGGATGGATTGTTGCAGCACGGGGACCAATAGAAGCAAGGATCTATTATGCCACCATGAAGGCCAAGAATCAAATGGTTCATTGTAAGACCAAGTGGCCTAAAAGGGCTTGGAATGCATTGTGACAGCACAGAGGTTAAGAGAAGCAAGGAACCATTGTGACCCTATGCAGGCTAACAATCTAATGATCCCTTGTGGCACCAGGGGGTATAAAAAGGGCCAGGGATGGATTGTTACAGCACGGGGACCAATAGAATCAAGGATCTATTATGCCACCGTGGAGGCCAAGAATCAAATGATTCATTGTGACATCAAGTGGCCTAAAAGGGCATGGGATGCATTGTGACAGCACAGGGGTTAAGAGAAGCAAGGATCCATTGTGACCCAATGGAGGCTAATAATCCCAGGATCCCATTTGACACCAGGGGGCGTAAAAGGGCCAGGGATGAGTTGTGACAGCATGGGGCCCAATAGAAACAAGGAACCATTATGACAGCATGGAGGCCAAGAATCAAATGATTCATTGTGACATCAAGCGGCCTAAAAGGGCATGGGATGCATTGTGACACCACAGAGGTAAAGAGAAGCAAGGAACCATTGTGACCCAATGCAGGCTAACAATCTAATGATCCCTTGTGACAACAAAGGGCCTAAAAGGGCCAGGGATGGATTGTTACAGCACAGGGACCAATAGAAGCAAGGATCTATTATGCCACCATGGAGGCCAAGAATCAAATAATTCATTGTGACATCAAGTGGCCTAAAAGGGCATGGGATGCATTGTGACACCACAGAGGTAAAGAGAAGCAAGGATCCATTGTGACCCAATGCAGGCTAACAACCTAATGATCCCTTTTGACACCAATGGGCCTAAAAGGGCAGGGATGTATTGTGAAAGCATGGGGCCCAATTAAAACCTGGTACAATTTACGCCACCATGGAGGCCAAGAATCAAATGATTCATTGTGACATCAAGTGGCCTAAAAGGGCATGGGATGCATTGTGACACCACAGGGGTTAAGAGAAACAAGGCACCATTGTAACCCAATGCAGGCAAACAATCTAAGAATCCCTTTTGACACCAGGGGGCGCAAAAGGACCACGGATGAACTCTGACAGCATGGGGAGCTATAGAAGCAAGGAACCATTATGACACCATGAAGGCCAAGAATCAAATGGTTCATTGTGACATCAAGTGGCCTAAAAGGGCTTGGAATGCATTGTGACACCACAGAGGTTAAGAGAAGCAAGGAACCATTGTGACCCAATGCAGGCTAACAATCTAATGATCCCTTGTGGCACCAGGGGGTATAAAAAGGGCCAGGGATGGATTCTTACAGCACGGGGACCAATAGAAGCAAGGATCTATTATGCCACAGTGGAGGCCAAGAATCAAATGGTTCATTGTGACATCAAGTGGCCTAAAAGGGCATGGGATGCATTGTGACACCACAGAGGTTAAGAGAAGCAAGGATCCATTGTGACCCAATGCAGGCTAACAATCTAAGAATCCCTTTTGAAACCAGGGGGCGCAAAAGCACCACGGATGAACTCTGACAGCATGGGGACCTATAGAAGCAAGGAACCATTATGACACCATGAAGGCCAAGAATCAAATGATTCATTGTGACATCAAGTGGCCTAAAAGGGCATGGGATGCATTGTGACACCACAGGGGTTAAGAGAAGCAAGGAACCATTGTGACCCAATGTAGGCTAACAATCAAAGAATCCCTTTTGACACCAGGTGGCGCAGAAGGACCACGGAAGAACTCTGACAGCATGGGGAGCTATAGAAGCAAGGAACCATTATGACACCATGAAGTCCAAGAATCAAATGGTTCATTGTAAGACCAAGTGGCCTAAAAGGGCTTGGAATGCATTGTGACACCACAGAGGTTAAGAGAAGCTAGGAACCATTGTGACCCATTGCAGGCTAACAATCTAATGATCCCTTGTGACACCAGTGGGCCTAAAAGGGCCAGGGATGAATTGTTACAGCACGGGGACCAATAGAAGCAAGGATCTATTATGCCACCATGGAGGCCAAGAATCAAATAATTCATTGTGACATCAGGTGGCCTAAAAGGGCATGGGATGCATTGTGACAGCACAGGGGTTAAGAGAAGCAAGGATCCATTGTGACCCAATGGAGGCTAATAATCCCAGGATCCCATTTGACACCAGGGGGCGTAAAAGGGCCAGGGATGAATTGTGACACATGGGGCCCAATAGAAACAAGGAAGCATTATGACACCATGGAGGCCAAGAATCAAATGATTCATTGTGACATCAAGTGGCCTAAAAGGGCATGGGATGCATTGTGACAGCACAGGGGTTAAGAGAAGCAAGGAACCATTGTGACCCAATGCAGGCTAACAATCTAATGATCCCTTGTGACACCAATGGGCCTAAAAGGGCCAGGGATGAATTGTTACAGCACGGGGACCAATAGAAGCAAGGATCTATTATGCCACCGTGGAGGCCAAGAATCAAATAATTCATTGTGACATCAAGTGGCCTAAAAGGGCATGGGATGCATTGTGACAGCACAGGGGTTAAGAGAAGCAAGGATCCATTGTGACCCAATGCAGGCTAACAATCTAATGATCCCTTGTGACACCAATGGGCCTAAAAGGGTCAGGGATGCTTTGTGAAAGCATGGGGCCCAATAGAAACCTCGTACAATTACGCCACCATGGAGGCCAAGAATCAAATGATTCATTGTGACATCAGGTGGCCTAAAAGGGCATGGGATGCATTGTGACACCACAGAGGTTAAGAGAAGCAAGGAAACATTGAGACCCAATGCAGGCTAACAATCTAATGATCCCTTGTGGCACCGGGGGTATAAAAAGGGCCAGGGATGAATTGATACGGCACGGGGACCAATAGATGCAAGGATCTATTATGCCACCATGGAGGCCAAGAATCAAATGATTCATTGTGACATCAAGTGGCCTAAAAGGGCATGGGATGCATTGTGACACCACAGGGGTTAAGAGAAGCAGGGATCCATTGTGACCCAATGCAGGCTAACAATCTAATGATCCCTTTTGACACCAATGGGCCTAAAAGGGGCAGAGATGTATTGTGAAAGCATGGGGCCCAATTAAAACCTGGTACAATTACGCCATCAGGGAGGCCAAGAATCAAATGATTCATTGTGACATCAAGTGGCCTAAAAGGGCATGGGATGCATTGCGACACCACAGGGGTTAAGAGAACCAAGGAACCATTGTGACCCAATGCAGGCTAACAATCTAAGAATCCCTTTTGACACCAGGGGGCGAAAAAGGACCACGGATGAACTCTGACAGCATGGGGACCTATAGAAGCAAGGAACCATTATGACACCATGAAGGCCTAGAATCAAATCATTCATTGTGACATCAAGTGGCCTAAAAGGGCATGGGATGCATTGTGACACCACAGAGGTTAAGAGAAGCAAGGAACCATTGTGACCCAATGCAGGCTAACAATCTAATGATCCCTTTTGACACCAGGGCTTGTAATAGGGCCAGGGATGCATTGTGGAAGCATGGTGCACAATAAAACATGGAAATACTATGAAACCATAGAGTCCAAGACTCAAATGATTCATTGTGACATCAAGTGGCCTAAAAGGGCATGGGATGCATTGTGACACCACAGGGGTTAAGAGAAGCAAGGAACCATTGTGACCCAATGCAGGCTAAAAATCTAAGAATGCCTTTTGACGCCAGGGGGCGCAAAAGGAACACGGATGGACTCTGACAGCATGGGGACCTATAGAAGCAAGGAACCATTATGACACCATGAAGGCCAAGAATCAAATGGTTCATTGTAAGAACAAGTGGCCTAAAAGGGCTTGGAATGCATTGTGACACCACAGAGGTTAAAAGAAGCAAGGAACCATTGTGACCCAATGCAGGCTAACAATCTAATAATCCCTTTGGACACCAGGGGGTATAAAAAGGGCCAGGGATGGATTGTTACCGCACGGGGACCAATAGAAGCAAGGATCTATTATGCCACCGTGGAGGCCAAGAATCAAATGATTCATTGTGACATCAAGTGGCCTAAAAGGGCATGGGATGCATTGTGACAGCACAGGGGTTAAGAGAAGCAAGGATCCATTGTGACCCAATGGAGGCTAATAATCCCAGGATCCCATTTGACACCAGGGGTCATAAAAGGGCCTGGGATGAATTGTGACAGCACGGGGACCATTAGAAACAAGGAAGCATTATGACACCATGGAGGCCAAGAATCAAATGATTCATTGTGACATCAAGTGGCCTAAAAGGGCATGGGATGCATTGTGACACCACAGAGGTTAAGAGAAGCAAGGAACCATTGTGACCCAATGCAGGCTAACAATCTAATGATCCCTTGTGACACCAATGGGACTAAAAGGGCCAGGGATGAATTGTGACAGCACGGGGACCAATAGAAGCAAGGATCTATTATGCCACCATGGAGGCCAAGAATCAAATAATTCATTGTGACATCAAGTGGCCTAAAAGGGCATGGGATGCATTGTGACAGCACAGGGGTTAAGAGAAGCAAGGATCCATTGTGACCCAATGCAGGCTAACAATCTAATGATCCCTTTTGACACCAATGGGCCTAAAAGGGGCAGGGATGTATTGTGAAAGCATGGGGCCCTATTAAAACCTGGTACAATTGCGCCATCATGGAGGCCAAGAATCAAATGATTCATTGTGACATCAAGTGGCCTAAAAGGGCATGGGATGCATTGTGACACCACAGAGGTTAAGAGAAGCAAGGAACCATTGTGACCCAATGTAGGCTAACAATCTAAGAATCCCTTTTGACACCAGGGGGCGCAAAAGGACCACGGATGAACTCTGAGAGCATGGGGACCTATAGAAGCAAGGAACCATTATGACACCATGAAGACCAAGAATCAAATGGTTCATTGTAAGACCAAGCGGCCTAAAAGGGCTTGGAATGCATTGTGACACCACAGAGGTTAAGAGAAGCAAGGAACCATTGTGACCCAATGCAGGCTAACAATCTAAGAATCCCTTTTGACACCAGGGGGCGCAAAAGGACCACGGATGAACTCTGACAGCATGGGGACCTATAGAAGCAAGGAAACATTATGACACCATGAAGGCCTAGAATCAAATGATTCATTGTGACATCAAGTGGCCTAAAAGGGCTTGGAATGCATTGTGACACCACAGAGGTTAAGAGAAGCAAGGAACCATTGTGACCCAATGCAGGCTAACACTCTAATGATCCCATGTGCCACCAGGGGGTATAAAAAGGGCCAGGGATGGATTGTTACAGCACGGGGACCAATAGAAGCAAGGATCTATTATGCCACCGTGGAGGCCAAGAGTCAAATGATTCATTGTGACATCAAGTGGCCTAAAAGGGCATGGGATGCATTGTGACACCACGGAGGTTAAGAGAAGCAAGGAACCATTGTGACCCAATGTAGGCTAACAATCTAAGAATCCCTTTTGACACCAGGGGGCGCAAAAGGACCACGGATGAACTCTGACAGCATGGGGACCTATAGAAGCAAGGAACCATTATGACACCATGAAGACCAAGAATCAAATGGTTCATTGTAAGACCAAGCGGCCTAAAAGGGCTTGGAATGCATTGTGACACCACAGAGGTTAAGAGAAGCAAGGAACCATTGTGACCCAATGCAGGCTAACACTCTAATGATCCCATGTGCCACCAGGGGGTATAAAAAGGGCCAGGGATGGATTGTTACAGCACGGGGACCAATAGAAGCAAGGATCTATTATGCCACCGTGGAGGCCAAGAGTCAAATGATTCATTGTGACATCAAGTGGCCTAAAAGGGCATGGGATGCATTGTGACAGCACAGGGGTTAAGAGAAGCAAGGATCCATTGTGACCCAATGGAGGCTAACAATCTAATGATCCCTTGTGACACCAATGGGCCTAAAAGGGGCAGGGATGATTTGTGAAAGCATGGGACCCCAGTAAAACCTGGTACAATTATGCCACCATGGCGGCCAAGAATCAAATGATTCATTGTGACATCAAGTGGCCTAAAAGGGCATGGGATGCATTGTGACACCACAGGGGTTAAGAGAAGCAAGGAACCATTGTGACCCAATGCAGGCTAACAATCTAAGAATCCCTTTTGACACCAGGGGGCGCAAAAGGACCACGGATGAACTCTGACAGCATGGGGACCTATAGAAGCAAGGAAACATTATGACACCATGAAGGCCAAGAATCAAATGATTCATTGTGACATCAAGTGGCCTAAAAGGGCTTGGAATGCATTGTGACAGCACAGAGGTTAAGAGAAGCAAGGAATCATTGTGACCCAATGCAGGCTAACAATCTAATGATCCCTTGTGGCACCAGGGGGTATAAAAAGGGCCAGGGATGGATTGTTACAGCACGGGGACCAATAGAAGCAAGGATCTATTATGCCACCATGGAGGCCAAGAATCAAATAATTCATTGTGACATCAAGTGGCCTAAAAGGGCATGGGATGCATTGTGACACCACAGAGGTAAAGAGAAGCAAGGATCCATTGTGACCCAAGGCAGGCTAACAATCTAATGATCCCTTTTGACACCAATGGGCCTAAAAGGTCAGGGATGTATTGTGAAAGCATGGGGCCCAATTAAAACCTGGTACAATTTACGCCACCATGGAGGCCAAGAATCAAATGATTCATTGTGACATCAAGTGGCCTAAAAGGGCATGGGATGCATTGTGACACCACAGGGGTTAAGAGAAACAAGGCACCATTGTAACCCAATGCAGGCAAACAATCTAAGAATCCCTTTTGACACCAGGGGGCGCAAAAGGACCACGGATGAACTCTGACAGCATGGGGACCTATAGAAGCAAGGAACCATTATGACAGCATGATGGCCAAGAATCAAATGGTTCATTGTGACATCAAGTGGCCTAAAAGGGCTTGGAATGCATTGTGACAGCACAGAGGTAAAGAGAAGCAAGGAACCATTGTGACCCAATGCAGGCTAACAATCTAATGATCCCTTGTGGCGCCAGGGGGTATAAAAAGGGCCAGGGATGGATTCTTACAGCACGGGGACCAATAGAAGCAAGGATCTATTATGCCACCATGGAGGCCAAGAATCAAATGATTCATTGTGACATCAAGTGGCCTAAAAGGGCATGGGATGCATTGTGACACCACAGGGGTTAAGAGAAGCAAGGAACCATTGTGACCCAATGCAGGCTAACAATCTAATGATCCCTTGTGACACCAATGGGCCTAAAAGGGCCAGGGATGTATTGTTACAGCACGGGGACCAATAGAAGCAAGGATCTATTATGCCACCATGGAGGCCAAGAATCAAGTGATTCATTGTGACATCAAGTGGCCTAAAAGGGCATGGGATGCATTGTGACACCACAGGGGTTAAGAGATGCAAGGAACCATTGTGACCCAATGCAGGCTAACAATCTCAGAATCCCTTTTGAAACCAGGGGGCGCAAAAGGACCACGGATGAACTCTGACAGCATGGGGACCTATAGAAGCAAGGAACCATTATGACACCATGAAGGCCAAGAATCAAATGGTTCATTGTAAGACCAAGTGGCCTAAAAGGTCTTGGAATGCATTGTGACACCACAGAGGTTAAGAGAAACAAGGATCCATGGTAACCCAATGGAGGCTAATAATCCCAGGATCCCATTTGACACCAGGGGGCGTAAAAGGGACAGGGATGGATTGTTACAGCACGGGGACCAATAGAAGCAAGGATCTATTATGCCACCGTGGAGGCCAAGAATCAAATGATTCATTGTGACATCAAGTGGCCTAAAAGGGCATGGGATGCATTGTGACAGCACAGGGGTTAAGAGAAGCAAGGCACCATTGTAACCCAATGCAGGCTAACAATCTAAGAATCCCTTTTGACACCAGGGGGCGCAAAAGGACCACGGATGAACTCTGACAGCATGGGGACCTATAGAAGCAAGGAACCATTATGACACCATGAAGGCCAAGAATCAAATGATTCATTGTGACATCAAGTGGCCTAAAAGGTCTTGGAATGCATTGTGACACCACAGAGGTTAAGAGAAGCAAGGAACCATTGTGACCCAACGCAGGCTAACACTCTAATGATCCCATGTGCCACCAGGGGGTATAAAAAGGGCCAGGGATGGATTGTTACAGCACGGGGACCAATAGAAGCAAGGATCTATTATGCCACCGTGGAGGCCAAGAGTCAAATGATTGATTGTGACATCAAGTGGCCTAAAAGGGCATGGGATGCATTGTGACACCACGGAGGTTAAGAGAAGCAAGGAACCATTGTGACCCAATGTAGGCTAACAATCTACGAATCCCTTTTGACACCAGGGGGCGCAAAAGGACCACGGATGAACTCTGACAGCATGGGGACCTATAGAAGCAAGGAACCATTATGACACCATGAAGACCAAGAATCAAATGGTTCATTGTAAGACCAAGCGGCCTAAAAGGGCTTGGAATGCATTGTGACACCACAGAGGTTAAGAGAAGCAAGGAACCATTGTGACCCAATGCAGGCTAACAATCTAAGAATGCCTTTTGACACCAGGGGGCGCAAAAGGAACACGGATGGACTCTGACAGCATGGGGACCTATAGAAGCAAGGAACCATTATGACACCATGAAGGCCAAGAATCAAATGGTTCATTGTAAGAACAAGTGGGCTAAAAGGGCTTGGAATGCATTGTGACACCACAGAGGTTAAGAGAAGCAAGGAACCATTGTGACCCCATGCAGGCTAACAATCTAATGATCCCTTGTGGCACCAGGGGGTATAAAAAGGGCCAGGGATGGATTGTTACCGCACGGGGACCAATAGAAGCAAGGATCTATTATGCCACCGTGGAGGCCAAGAATCAAATGATTCATTGTGACATCAAGTGGCCTAAAAGGGCATGGGATGCATTGTGACAGCACAGGGGTTAAGAGAAGCAAGGATCCATTGTGACCCAATGGAGGCTAATAATCCCAGGATCCCATTTGACACCAGGGGTCATAAAAGGGCCTGGGATGAATTGTGAGAGCACGGGGACCATTAGAAACAAGGAAGCATTATGACACCATGGAGGCCAAGAATCAAATGATTCATTGTGACATCAAGTGGCCTAAAAGGGCATGGGATGCATTGTGACACCACAGAGGTTAAGAGAAGCAAGGAACCATTGTGACCCAATGCAGGCTAACAATCTAATGATCCCTTGTGACACCAATGGGACTAAAAGGGCCAGGGATGAATTGTGACAGCACGGGGACCAATAGAAGCAAGGACCTATTATGCCACCATGGAGGCCAAGAATCAAATAATTCATTGTGACATCAAGTGGCCTAAAAGGGCATGGGATGCATTGTGACAGCACAGGGGTTAAGAGAAGCAAGGATCCATTGTGACCCAATGGAGGCTAACAATCTAATGATCCCTTTTGACACCAATGGGCCTAAAAGGTCAGGGATGTATTGTGAAAGCATGGGGCCCTATTAAAACCTGGTACAATTGCGCCATCATGGAGGCCAAGAATCAAATGATTCATTGTGACATCAAGTGGCCTAAAAGGGCATGGGATGCATTGTGACAGCACAGGGGTTAAGAGAAGCAAGGAACCATTGTAACCCAATGCAGGCTAACAATCTAAGAATCCCTTTTGACACCAGGGGGCGCAAAAGGACCACGGATGAACTCTGACAGCATGGGGACCTATAGAAGCAAGGAACCATTATGACACCATGAAGACCAAGAATCAAATGGTTCATTGTAAGTCCAAGCGGCCTAAATGGGCTTGGAATGCATTGTGACACCACAGAGGTTAAGAGAAGCAAGGAACCATTGTGACCCAATGCAGGCTAACAATCTAAGAATCCCTTTTGACACCAGGGGGCGCAAAAGGACCACGGATGAACTCTGACAGCATGGGGACCAATAGAAGCAAGGAACCATTATGACACCATGAAGGCCTAGAATCAAATGATTCATTGTGACATCAAGTGGCCTAAAAGCGCTTGGAATGCATTGTGACACCACAGAGGTTAAGAGAAGCAAGGAACCATTGTGACCCAATGCAGGCTAACACTCTAATGATCCCATGTGCCACCAGGGGGTATAAAAAGGGCCAGGGATGGATTGTTACAGCACGGGGACCAATAGAAGCAAGGATCTATTATGCCACCGTGGAGGCCAAGAGTCAAATGATTCATTGTGACATCAAGTGGCCTAAAAGGGCATGGGATGCATTGTGACACCACGGAGGTTAAGAGAAGCAAGGAACCATTGTGACCCAATGTAGGCTAACAATCTACGAATCCCTTTTGACACCAGGGGGCGCAAAAGGACCACGGATGAACTCTGACAGCATGGGGACCTATAGAAGCAAGGAACCATTATGACACCATGAAGACCAAGAATCAAATGGTTCATTGTAAGACCAAGCGGCCTAAAAGGGCTTGGAATGCATTGTGACAGCACAGAGGTTAAGAGAAGCAAGGAACCATTGTGACCCAATGCAGGCTAACAATCTAATGATCCCATGTGCCACCAGGGGGTATAAAAAGGGCCAGGGATGGATTGTTACAGCACGGGGACCAATAGAAGCAAGGATCTATTATGCCACCGTGGAGGCCAAGAGTCAAATGATTCATTGTGACATCAAGTGGCCTAAAAGGGCATGGGATGCATTGTGACACCACGGAGGTTAAGAGAAGCAAGGAACCATTGTGACCCAATGTAGGCTAACAATCTACGAATCCCTTTTGACACCAGGGGGCGCAAAAGGACCACGGATGAACTCTGACAGCATGGGGACCTATAGAAGCAAGGAACCATTATGACACCATGAAGACCAAGAATCAAATGGTTCATTGTAAGACCAAGCGGCCTAAAAGGGCTTGGAATGCATTGTGACACCACAGAGGTTAAGAGAAGCAAGGAACCATTGTGACCCAATGCAGGCTAACAATCTAAGAATGCCTTTTGACACCAGGGGGCGCAAAAGGAACACGGATGGACTCTGACAGCATGGGGACCTATAGAAGCAAGGAACCATTATGACACCATGAAGGCCAAGAATCAAATGGTTCATTGTAAGAACAAGTGGCCTAAAAGGGCTTGGAATGCATTGTGACACCACAGAGGTTAAGAGAAGCAAGGAACCATTGTGACCCCATGCAGGCTAACAATCTAATGATCCCTTGTGGCACCAGGGGGTATAAAAAGGGCCAGGGATGGATTGTTACCGCACGGGGACCAATAGAAGCAAGGATCTACTATGCCACCGTGGAGGCCAAGAATCAAATGATTCATTGTGACATCAAGTGGCCTAAAAGGGCATGGGATGCATTGTGACAGCACAGGGGTTAAGAGAAGCAAGGATCCATTGTGACCCAATGGAGGCTAATAATCCCAGGATCCCATTTGACACCAGGGGTCATAAAAGGGCCTGGGATGAATTGTGACAGCACGGGGACCATTAGAAACAAGGAAGCATTATGACACCATGGAGGCCAAGAATCAAATGATTCATTGTGACATCAAGTGGCCTAAAAGGGCATGGGATGCATTGTGACACCACAGAGGTTAAGAGAAGCAAGGAACCATTGTGACCCAATGCAGGCTAACAATCTAATGATCCCTTGTGACACCAATGGGACTAAAAGGGCCAGGGATGAATTGTGACAGCACGGGGACCAATAGAAGCAAGGATCTATTATGCCACCATGGAGGCCAAGAATCAAATAATTCATTGTGACATCAAGTGGCCTAAAAGGGCATGGGATGCATTGTGACAGCACAGGGGTTAAGAGAAGCAAGGATCCATTGTGACCCAATGGAGGCTAACAATCTAATGATCCCTTTTGACACCAATGGGCCTAAAAGGGGCAGGGATGTATTGTGAAAGCATGGGGCCCTATTAAAACCTGGTACAATTGCGCCATCATGGAGGCCAAGAATCAAATGATTCATTGTGACATCAAGTGGCCTAAAAGGGCATGGGATGCATTGTGACAGCACAGGGGTTAAGAGAAGCAAGGAACCATTGTGACCCAATGCAGGCTAACAATCTAAGAATCCCTTTTGACACCAGGGGGCGCAAAAGGACCACGGATGAACTCTGAGAGCATGGGGACCTATAGAAGCAAGGAACCATTATGACACCATGAAGACCAAGAATCAAATGGTTCATTGTAAGACCAAGTGGCCTAAATGGGCTTGGAATGCATTGTGACACCACAGAGGTTAAGAGAAGCAAGGAACCATTGTGACCCAATGCAGGCTAACAATCTAAGAATCCCTTTTGACACCAGGGGGCGCAAAAGGACCACGGATGAACTCTGACAGCATGGGGACCTATAGAAGCAAGGAACCATTATGACACCATGAAGGCCTAGAATCAAATGATTCATTGTGACATCAAGTGGCCTAAAAGCGCTTGGAATGCATTGTGACACCACAGAGGTTAAGAGAAGCAAGGAACCATTGTGACCCAATGCAGGCTAACACTCTAATGATCCCATGTGCCACCAGGGGGTATAAAAAGGGCCAGGGATGGATTGTTACAGCACGGGGACCAATAGAATCAAGGATCTATTATGCCACCGTGGAGGCCAAGAGTCAAATGATTCATTGTGACATCAAGTGGCCTAAAAGGGCATGGGATGCATTGTGACAGCACAGGGGTTAAGAGAAGCAAGGATCCATTGTGACCCAATGGAGGCTAATAATCCCAGGATCCCATTTGACACCAATGGGCCTAAAAGGGCAGGGATGTATTGTGAAAGCATGGGGCCCAATTAAAACCTGGTACAATTTCGCCACCATGGAGGCCAAGAATCAAATGATTCATTGTGACATCAAGTGGCCTAAAAGGGCATGGGATGCATTGTGACACCACAGGGGTTAAGAGAAGCAAGGAACCATTGTGACCCAATGCAGGCTAACAATCTAAGAATCCGTTGTGGCACCAGGGGGCGCAAAATGACCACGGATGAACTCTGACAGCATGGGGACCTATAGAAGCAAGGAACCATTATGACACCATGAAGGCCAAGAATCAAATGGTTCATTGTGACATCAAGTGGCCTAAAAGGGCTTGGAATGCATTGTGACACCACAGAGGTTAAGAGAAGCAAGGAACCATTGTGACCCAATGCAGGCTAACAATCTAATGATCCCTTGTGGCACCAGGGGGTATAAAAAGGGCCAGGGATGGATTCTTACAGCACGGGGACCAATAGAAGCAAGGATCTATTATGCCACCGTGGAGGCCAAGAATCAAATGATTCATTGTGACATCAAGTGGCCTAAAAGGGCATGGGATGCATTGTGACACCACAGAGGTTAAGAGAAGCAAGGATCCATTGTGACCCAATGCAGGCTAACAATCTAATGATCCCTTGTGACACCAATGGGCCTAAAAGGGGCAGGGAATAATTGTGACAGCATGGGGCCCAAGTAAAACCTGGTACAATTATGCCACCATGGAGGCCAAGAATCAAATGATTCATTGTGACACCAAGTGGCCTAAAAGGGCATGGGATGCATTGTGACACCACAGGGGTTAAGAGAAGGAAGGAACCATTGTGACCCAATGCAGGCTAACAATCTAAGAATCCATTTTGACACCAGGGGGCGCAAAAGGACCATGGATGAACTCTGACATCATGGGGACCTATAGAAGCAAGGAACCATTATGACACCATGAAGGCCAAGAATCAAATGGTTCATTGTAAGACCAAGTGGCCTAAAAGGGCTTGGAATGCATTGTGACACCACAGAGGTTAAGAGAAACAAGGATCCATTGTAACCCAATGGAGGCTAATAATCCCTGGATCCCATTTGACACCAGGGGGCGTAAAAGGGCCAGGGATGGATTGTTACAGCACGGGGACCAATAGAAGCAAGGATCTATTATGCCACCGTGGAGGCCAAGAATCAAATGATTCATTGTGACATCAAGTGGCCTAAAAGGGCATGGGATGCATTGTGACAGCACAGGGGTTAAGAGAAGCAAGGATCCATTGTGACCCAATGGAGGCTAACAATCTAAGGATCCCTTTTGACACCAATGGGCCTAAAAGGGTCTGGGATGTATTGTGAAAGCATGGGGCCCAGTGAAAACCTGGTACAATCAAGCCACCATGGAGGCCAAGAATCAAATGATTCATTGTGACATCAAGTGGCCTAAAAGGGCATGGGATGCATTGTGACAGCACAGGGGTTAAGAGAAGCAAGGCACCATTGTAACCCAATGCAGGCTAACAATCTGAGAATCCCTTTTGACACCAGGGGGCGCAAAAGGACCACGGATGAACTCTGACAGCATGGGGACCTATAGAAGCAAGGAACCATTATGACACCATGAAGGCCAAGAATCAAATGGTTCATTGTGACATCAAGTGGCCTAAAAGGGCTTGGAATGCATTGTGACAGCACAGAGGTTAAGAGAAGCAAGGAACCATTGTGACCCAATGCAGGCTAACAATCTAATGATCCCTTGTGGCACCAGGGGGTATAAAAAGGGCCAGGGATGGATTGTTACAGCACGGGGACCAATAGAAGCAAGGATCTATTATGCCACCATGGTGGCCAAGAATCAAATGATTCATTGTGACATCAAGTGGCCTAAAAGGGCATGGGATGCATTGTGACAGCACAGGCGTTAAGAGAAGCAAGGATCCATTGTGACCCAATGGAGGCTAATAATCCCAGGATCCCATTTGACACCAATGGGCCTAAAAGGGCAGGGATGTATTGTGAAAGCATGGGGCCCCAGTGAAACCTGGTACAATTATGCCACCATGGAGGCCAAGAATCAAATGATTCATTGTGACATCAAGTGGCCTAAAAGGGCATGGGATGCATTGTGACAGCACAGGGGTTAAGAGAAGCAAGGAACCATTGTGACCCAATGCAGGCTAACAATCTAAGAATCCCTTTTGACACCAGGGGGCGCAAAAGGACCACGGATGAACTCTGACAGCATGGGGACCTATAGAAGCAAGGAAACATTATGACACCATGAAGGCCAAGAATCAAATGATTCATTGTGACATCAAGTGGCCTAAAAGGTCTTGGAATGCATTGTGACAGCACAGAGGTTAAGAGAAGCAAGGAACCATTGTGACCCAATGCAGGCTAACAATCTAATGATCCCTTGTGGCACCAGGGGGTATAAAAAGGGCCAGGGATGGATTGTTACAGCACGGGGACCAATAGAAGCAAGGATTTATTATGCCACCGTGGAGGCCAAGAATCAAATGATTCATTGTGACATCAAGTGGCCTAAAAGGGCATGGGATGCATTGTGACACCACAGGCGTTAAGAGAAACAAGGAACCATTGTGACCCAATGCAGGCTGACAATCTAATGATCCCCTTTGACACCAATGGGCCTAAAAGGGGCAGGGAATAATTGTGACAGCATGGGGCCCAAGTAAAACCTGGTACAATTATGCCACCATGGAGGCCAAGAATCAAATGATTCATTGTGACACCAAGTGGCCAAAAAGGGCATGGGATGCATTGTGACACCACAGGGGTTAAGAGAAGCAAGGAACCATTGTGACCCAATGCAGGCTAACAATCTAAGAATCCCTTATGACACCAGGGGGCGCAAAAGGACCACGGAGGAACCTTGACATCATGGGGACCTATAGAAGCAAGGAACCATTATGACACAATGAAGGCCAAGAATCAAATGGTTCATTGTAAGACCAAGTGGCCTAAAAGGTCTTGGAATGCATTGTGACACCACAGAGGTTAAGAGAAACAAGGATCCATTGTAACCCAATGGAGGCTAATAATCCCAGGATCACATTTGAGACCGGGGGCGTAAAAGGGCCAGGGATGGATTGTTACCGCAAGGGGACCAATAGAAGCAAGGATCTATTATGCCACCGTGGAGGCCAAGAATCAAATGATTCATTGTGACATCAAGTGGCCTAAAAGGGCATGGGATGCATTGTGACAGCACAGGGGTTAAGAGAAGCAAGGATCCATTGTGACCCAATGGAGGCTAATAATCCCAGGATCCCATTTGACACCAGGGGGCGTAAAAGGGCCAGGGATGAATTGTGACAGCATGGGGCCCAATAGAAACAAGGAAGCATTATGACACCATGGAGGCCAAGAATCAAATGGTTCATTGTGACATCAAGTGGCCTAAAAGGGCTTGGAATGCATTGTGACACCACAGAGGTTAAGAGAAGCAAGG